>NW_010516876.1:115384-122351 GCF_000687285.1 Phaethon lepturus | reverse complement strand
GGGGCGGAGTGGAGGCACCCGGGGCCGAGGTCCGTCCGAGGCCACCCCGGAGCGGGATAAGGGGGGCAGCCCCTCACTCCCCTTCCCGGGCTTCCTCACCCCCCACGCAACCCCTCGCCGCCATCCCGCCGCCATGCCATGGTACGGGCGCTCTTGGAGGGCTGAGGGCGGCACCCCGCCTCTCGGTGAGGCTCCTACCTTGAGGTGAGGTGAGGCCTTGTCAGAAGCGGTACTTTTTGTGCTCTTTTAAAGAAGCGGAGCTGTATGAATTAATAAGAAACGAAATAAAATGTTGACTTGAAACTTTTGAGGGGATTTGGGCTTCCTGGGAGGGTCGCCCCTCCATCGCCACTGGGCTGTGGTGCAGGCCACGAATTTGGCAGCCGTTTTCCTTAGAAAACAGCTATTTTCCTTAGAAACTATCCTGGAGTAGCATTTTCTGCTTGTCCTGCCTACTTTTCTTATGTGTTTTTTTTTTTTTTTATTCCTCCCCCTTGTGTCTTGCTTAGAGTGAAGGAGCCTGACTGGGCCGCAGGGCTGCTCCATTGCTGTCAGGGTCATTGGGCTCCATCGTAGTTACTGTAAAGGGGGTTTGCAAGGCTTGGAAGTGGATGTGGGCAAGGTTAGTGCCCTCTGATGGTACTTCGTGGAAAAATAATCATCCCAAAAATAATTATAATTCACCAACAGGTGGTGTACCACAAGCAGGTAAGCAAAAGGCCTGGGGTGCAAGCCCCACGGCAGCCTGGGGGTGGTTGAGAAACTGGTGTTTGTTGGCATGTGGCACAGGGGCTTGTGGCTACAAGGTGTCAACAAGCTTTAGTTTGTCGGCTCACTGAAGTCTGTGTTTGGAATAAGACACCAAATTAGACTCAGAGGCACTGCTGTGTTTTTAGTGTCCCTGTGAAAAGTAAACATGCCCAAGGGGAAAGCTCAGCAAATCTCCACTATCTTGTTCCAAAGGTTAGGGAAAGTCTGAGAAATCGCTGACATTGGACAAGGGTAGGACCAGGTACCTGTGTTTTCCGATAGAAAAGGTTCACAGCTTTGTTTCTGTGCAGTCACGTAGGTGTGTCCTTGCCTTTAGAATTAGGTTGGAGCATCCACATTTTGACACGTTTCCATCAGAATTCCAACTTTTCTTGTCATGTGCTATTACAATGGATTATAACATCTGTTTGCTAACTGGAATGTTAATAAAATACAGCATTTTTTAAAGAATACTTTCCCAGCCTTTAAGAAAGCCTTAGAGTAGCAGTAAAAGCAGATTTTTTTTAAAGTAGTATATAGACGTACATGAAAACTGACTGTTGAAGAAACTTTCTGTACTTTCATCTTTACTACCTTTCAGTTACTTGCCAAGCAGATCATCTCATTTTAAAAGCTGGTTTTTTTTTTTCCAGCTGCAGTCCAGAAACACGACATGAAATCTGGAAGTGAAGGTAAGATCCATCTGCCCAGTAGTCAAATGCAAGATCAGAAGGGAGGGCTTAAACACCAGTCCAGAGTGATACACAATTGTTTCCCATATGACGCTGGTATATTTTTCATTAGATCTCCATTTTTATGCCGTCATCATTTACTCATATAAACTTAAAAAATAAATGCCACTGTTCCCATTGTAAAGCTGTTTAATTCACTTATATATTCATGTTTTGACATAAATATGAACAGTAAGAACAATTTGCATATATATCATCCTCTTTATCACCAGTCTAAGATACTTAACTTCCACAGGCTGAAGAGAGACTCATGCATGTAGGAAATGGGGGAAAAAAAAAATAAACAGAAACTTTAGCCTACATTTATAGATATAAATGTAGACACTTTATTTAACTGCCATGTATGACTTCTACCAGACATTTTACCTTGTATTTCCCCTCTGTGCCATGTAAGGTTGGATTTTATGCTGATGTTTTGATTTGGATTGGGTGTGTGGATCTGACAAGACTCCTGAGGGCCCCACTTTGTATGCTTGTGTGCAGTGTGGAGCACAACAGCATTTCTCCTGGAGGAAACTAATCTGAAACTAAGCTTTCCAGGAGCTCACCTGATGTGCTCCATCAGCTAATGGGCTCTCAATGGACAGGACCAGGAAAAAGCTAGTCTGAAATAAAACATCCCCAAATGCCTACAAAGTGGACATTGTCTCCTGAGCACTGACTTTTTTGCACTGCAGTTCTGTTCCTAGTGCGCCACACTACTTGCTACAGTAGACGTAGCCTAAGTCACAGACCTTAGAGGAATAATAAGTTCTGCTAAAGTCCAGATTATTCCACTCTTAAAAGTAGTCTGTGTCTTGTCAGGATCGTATTGTTTTTCTGTATTTATTTTGTTTACACTCCCCAGGTGGTCCTCACACATTCCTTTTTATCCTGTGAGGACTCTTCAAAGTTCAACTGTTGTCCAAAACCATGCTTTCTTCTGGTAGTAACAGGTTCAGAAAAGGTCCTTGGCTTTGTAACGTAACAAAATCCCCTTACAGTCCTGGAGGTGGTTTGTTCAGGCATCCAGGTACCAAATGACACTATGGATAAGGCAAGTCCAGCTCTTTCTTTCTGCTTGGTAGCTTTCTAAGACTGACAGTAACAGAACACATTTGTATAGGAAATGGCCAGATGTGATTTGAATGCAATCAGGGAGATCAAGTACTGAGTAAGAGGTGATGGGTACATAACTACATTGCACAGTGGAACTGTATCTTACACTTTTTACAAAAATAGCAAGCTCCACAGCAGTTTTATTTACCTTGCTCATATATTATCAAAAGTATAGATGGATGTTATGACTGGGGTCTGTAAGTCAGCTGGTCTATTTTTATATATTTTAAAGCAGTGGACAGCTGTGTTTGCCTAACTGTAATCTTAAAGTATTGTCAATATGTATTCCTTAAATGTGTAAATACTGGACTAATAATAGCATCCGTTCACTAAATCAAAACACTTGCAGAAAAGTTCATGCATTTATCTTCATGGCAACCCCCAAATCTTCACTGATGTTGGTGAACTTCCTTACAGAGGGAGGACTCACTAAACTGGTTCCACTCACTTGATATTTGAAAAGTTTCTTTGAAATTATTAAATTTAGGACACTCTTCAAAACAAAAATCAAAGTTAAAAATTCTGCTGAACGTGCTGTCCCCATTATATTAATGAAACAATATGGATTCGTTTGGAAATATGTATCTATACATATCTCAAATGTAAATATAATTCAAATTTTATATATGTATATAAAGAGAGATACAAAATAAGCTTAGATTGTACATTAATTTTTAAAAAGGCTGAAAATCCATAGGGTTCAGAATGCATCAAGACTCCACATATTTTGGGATGTTTTTAGCATTTTCTGAAAATAGGACAAGTCATATAGACTTCAGGTGACATTCTTTAGATGCGGGAAAGTAAGGGGAATGCTATTGCAGTACTATTTTTTGCGCCGGAAGAATTGCAGTGTTTTATATATTTGCATCTGGGTAGTGGAAAGTTATTTCTAATTATTTGTATTTCTTGGCTAAGGTCTTCTTGGGTTTGGGTTTTCAAGAAATGATTCCCAGAAGGCCGCTGATGAATGATTCACTTTGACGTTGCTGCCCTCAAGTGGTCTTACTAAAGACTTACACTTTCCATGTATTCAGGAAAGTATTTGTTCTGATCAGGCAACTGAGCAGGTAAAAATACTCCCATCGCAATCTAGCATATCCTCTTACCAGTGTATTAGGTAAAGTGTGTTTACTCACTACACTGGCAAAACTATAGATTATCCCATAATTATTGCAGATGCAGCCAAACAGGTATCACTGGAATGCGGATCTCCTTTGCATGTTCCCATGTGTATCTTGAAGATGAACTAAAAACAGCATCCACAGCCTGACTTTAAAACTCAAATAAAATTTGTAGACATGGAAAATGGAGAAATAACCTTTCAGTTTCAGGTGAAAAATGCCAAACAGCTCAGTTTCTGAAAGCTGGCCTCTCACATTGCACTGCTTCCTGCTCCTGCCAAAGTTGTGGGGTTTTTTTTCTTTAAATGTCCTAGTTAGTTTAAAGACTATCCATTTCTTACAGATCTTGCCTTGATGGCTGTACTTAGACCATCTCCAATTCTCTTGGAGACAGTTTGAAATAACCTGCCACTGGCAGTTGCACCTGGATATTCTTTATTATTTTCTCACTTAACAACTTGTGTGGTGTTATTTTGTGGCTGTCTCCTGACGTGAGTCAACCCTTTCACTTGTTTCAGGTTTACACTTCCTGACTTTAGGCTTTGCTTTGTTTCCCACACCTCTCTCCTGTATCTACAAGTCTGTCCCTCACTAAAATATGTCCGTGGGTATTGCCGTACTTCTGCTGAAATACTTACGCTGTAATTTCACTCAAGCCGCATGGGATCTTACAAACCAGACACACCCAACATGTAGGAGAAGCATGTGGAAAATGCATACACAAAGGAGCCAGTCATTCCTTTCCAACAGTGTCTGGGCAGATACATCACTCTCTAATTAAGCTGGAAATGGCCTACGCCTCCACACAGAGACCCAGCTCGAGGGTGCAGTGCTGGTGTGACACTGGGACTCCCAAGTGGAGCAGACCAAGGGGCTCAAACTCCACGTTCACCAACATGTTCACAGGTCCCTGGGTCAGAGAGTGTTATTGGACTGCAGAGTCTGATCTCCTTTCATCAAAAGCTATTACATTTAGCCCAAAAGAGTTTACCCAGTAATGTGTTTTGTTAAAATTGGCGGTTTTCATTGAGTCCACTGATATTTGTGGGGAGTCTGTGAAAGATAAGAAGGAAAGCACCTTCTGGTTATATTCACAACCCAATACGTGGCTTCTCCTTCTGGATATGCTTTTGTTCCCCAAATTAAAGAATAAGGTTAGCATTTTCACACTCCAGGTTTGTTTTTTTTTTTTTCCTGTGGTCATAAAGGCTCTTCGCAGTGCTATTTTTGGTAAATTAATCCATTTCTTGGCACATCGTCTACATGACGGTGGACCACAGACTTCACCTCTCCAGACTTCGCATTAATAAAAAGATTTAAAACTGATTCTTAATAGTGTTCTTCTACCCTTCAGGGACATCACTGGGTTGATGTCTGTACCCCATACCTACACTGCAGGTTCCAGGTTTGCACAGATATATGTGCATGGACTGGGTTTGTGTGAGCCTCCTCTGTCCTGGAAGCAATCTAGTATGGCATGGCAGAACTCCACAATGGCTAATATATGCTGCTGGGAATAACCCACTGATTGACTCTTTTTAGTAGGAAATAACGGTTCTCTCTTCCCTTGATTCCCTTCTGGGTTTCAGTTTCTTTTGGAAGTTCTACTTCACCTTACACAGCAGCCAGGATTTCTGTAAACGCAAAGAAACCTTGGAACAGGAGAAATTTTCGGTCTGTTCCTTCTACTTTTCTCCCTTGAGAGCTACTACTTTAACTTGTGACTTACCTGGCTGGGCTCATTCAGCCAAGCCGTGGCTGTCGGAAAACCATGGCTTGGGCCTGTCTTGCGCTCTCTCAGTGCCTCAGTACTTTACCAGACTTTCCCTCCTTGTCTTGAAATCTTTTGCACAAGAAATTAAACACCTTTTTTCTTACCTTTATCCGGTAAGTTTTTTCTTAGCCTCCTGTTAGCAAACTTTCAGACACAAGGTGTTTACAGATATTCTCCTGCTCTCCTGGTTTGTGCATTGAGTGAATTAGTCAAAGGGAAAAATGCAAAACATTCTTGCATGCCTGTCTGTGCTCTACATGTCTGTAATTTGAAGATGCGCTGAGCAGGGCTCTCTCCTGGTAGAGGGTTGGACGAGGTCTGAATCTGTGGAGTAGAAGACGGAAAACACCCACTATGTGCCTTCTGTGTGGTGCAGTGCAATAAGGAACTGCCACCTAATTCAGAAGAGAAAGGAATCCAAACACCCCAACATTCATGATTTGTCATTTGGATTTGTCCTCAGCTCTTGGTTCTGCTTTAATAAGAGCATGAGAAAAAATGTGTTTGAAGCAGATGGGGATCCTGACAGGTGCAGATTCAGACAGCTTACATTTAGTGTAAACTGTTGAATCCAGTGTTCCCTCTTGCTCAGCACACTGAGCTACAGGCAGCCACTTGAGAGCACTGGGGATGAAGCTTATACAAATGTCAGGCCAGGTGAGAAGGAAGTTTCTAAGACGAATCTCAGGAGAAAAGCTTTTTAAATTTTACCTTAGCATTGAGTTATTTTCACCTCCCTGAAAACCGCTAATTTAGGCCAAGCTCCAAACAGTATTCTTCCTGACTATGGTGTTTCAGGGTGGTGAATGGGGCTGGTTTAAATGGATTTTTATCCCTTTCATCCTCAGGAACGTGGTCACAGACAAATGACCCAGAAGGCCAGCTGAGTTAGGGCTGCATAGCTGAACAAGAACATCTTGCTTTAGTCCCAAAAGATCATCTCAAGGAGTCAGTTCACTTTGGGACAACATGAATATGGAGTGTTAGACCTACCTCCAAAGCCCTTGCAAGGGTAGGACAGGACATAAGTAAATTGATCACAGGCAAACACAATGTCATCTGTTGCAAGGAGTTGGAGTTCCAGGAGAGGGCACAGGTTGTGCTGCTGGAGAGGGGTCTGTGACTGCCAACTTCCAGAGAAACAGAGGGCTCACGGATGCTGCAAGCTGGCCCTGGCAGCAGAAGCACAAAGGAAGGGGCTTGGATTTCCTAAGGACCAGCCTCATTTTCTATTCTTGCTGCCAAAGTTAGCTCCAAACTGTGCCCTAGCCCCTGCAGACGGGGCAATGTCACTGCAAATAGTGTCTGTAGGAGTACGGTCAGGGGAACTCACAGAATCACTCATGAAAGAAAGAAAAACTGTCCCACTGGGATGGGAGAGTGCAAAAGGTGGTAGTGTCCTGAGGGCATGCAGAGTCTGTCATCGGAAAAATGTACAGCTGTGTTATCACCTCGCTTTCCCAGCGTAT
>NW_010516876.1:79233-115353 GCF_000687285.1 Phaethon lepturus | reverse complement strand
AGCCTAGTATTTCATTTTTGCTGGGAGGGAAAGATAAGGCCGGCTCAGACAAACCAGCAGGCTTGCATATGCTTTTCCATGTGAGCTCTGCAGTGGATCAAAGAAAGTGAGGAGGCAGCTTGGCTCACCAGCCAGATGAACTGGTACCTGCGTACAAAATCAGCATCTTGTTTTCCGCCCAGGCCGGCAGGACGTGTTCAGTAGTACCCTTAACTGTGCCCAGGAAACCATGGAGCAAGGGGTATGTTGTTTCCATTTACCTTCCGTTACTGCCATCTAACTGACCTTCACCTTAGGCACTGAAAGAAGGGCAAGGAATTGCCCTAGTGGGGAGGTCCCAGAATGACTGTTTTTCTCCCCATTATGCCCTGCTGTAACCTGCACCTAATAACTCTTTTAGTAAGCTTATTATTTGTGTTTGTATTATAAAATATCTCTAGGCAGGCTATTCTAGGGCTTCAATACATGATCTTTTAACATTTCAGGACTTTTTTCTAACATAGGAGCTTCCTTAGGGTTCTGAGCAGGAAAGGTCTCTCAAGGGAAGGTTTTGCTCTTAGGACAGCATTGCCTATGCTTGCCTACATTTAGATGCCTGTCGTGTTAAGATGCCCAAGGATACACAATGCATTTGCCAGGGACTGGCAGACATTGATGCAGGATCTGTTGGGGACTGACAGTCTTCTGGAGCAGAAGCAGAAGGCCATCTGGGACATCCCACAGCACTTGAAATGACATGAAGACTTCTGTGTTTAGGCAGCCAAGTACTATTTTTAAAGTTGTTATGTTCAAGGAGCTGCACTTTTCCGCCACAGGAGCACCCAGAGCCTATCAGTGACAGATTAACAATCAAATTAGTGCTACAGTTTAGTATAGAATCCGTTACAGTGTTAATTTTGACCTGAAAACAACCAGTTTTCTAATGCAAGAAGAGATGCTTGCATTTTGATGGCTTCACCGTATTTGTTCATATTCAGCAGAAAGGGTATATCCTTTGTTTCAGTTGCACTTGGTCTGAAAAATATACACCCCTGCATCTCCAACGTGTAGCCCAGAATTATCCCTGAAAATGCATTAGAAAATGAGCAAAACCTTTCAAAAGCTCATTTTAACCTGAGATGCAACTGGCACCTTGGACTTAAAAGCATCAGGTCTTCATCCTTGTTGAGGTTGAATAATATAAGGCATAAAACAGAACATGTCCCATTGTGTCCGGCCGGCGTGTTCTTGTGCTGAGACATGACAGAGTTGCAAAACTTTGAAGTGAAACTGTTTAATAAGCAGCCAAAGCTGGTTTGTCGGGTTGTCTTGGCAGAGCAGCCCTTTTTACCTTTCATCTAGAGGAGATCCACCACTGATGTAAGCAGGAGTGTGTCAGCTACGAGTACAATTTCTGTAGAAAAATAGATATCCATGGGGATTCACACCTTCTGCTCCAGCAAGCAAGTGGTCAGAGAGAGTGGGCAGTGTGAAGTTTTCAGGATTAAAGGATCACCTGCTGGGTACAGGGGTAGCTGATGGCATCATTTGGACTAGGCAGGTGAGGAAAGCCCTGGGGAGCCACAAACTCAAAGGCAAGGCCCAGACCACAGCTTCGGGGTTTTATTCTCTGGTTCTTGTACGGCCCAAAAGCTCATAGCTGGGATCCCACTAGTAAATATTAATAGCAATCGGATAGCTCTGTGTTTTAGTTTCCGAGTATTGTTCCCACAGGCACGTCTGCATGCAGTTGCACAAACCAGGCCCCCTCCAATCGGGGGGGGGGCTGCGTATCTGTGTAAAGGCTTTGCTGGTTTAGGTGCCCTGCAACAGGAGCAGGAAGGAAATGAGTCACTTAACCTTTTTGCTTCGGCTGCACCAGGCTTTCAGAACTGGTGAGGAGGCACCAAAAAATAATAAAACACTTCCTCAATGAGCAACTTTTATCGTTCTTTCTGTACCCTGATATCCCCTCAGTGTTCTCTTTTCACAAATCCAAATAACACCACCAGCCAGAGAAATGCGGCTGCATTTGATTCTATCAGGAGTATAAACGCAAGGTTTTGGAAGCAGCAGTTGCACCTTTATATATAAACTTGAGTTCTATTTTGCACTTAAAGCAGAGTTTCATTATTCCCGTTGTAATAAAAATATAGCATGTGATCTCAGACTTACAACACTTCCTCTCTGAAGGGTATTTACTCTATTGAGATACTTCAGCATCTTAATTTGTCCCTCTTCATTCTTTTCAAAGACTTCACTCTTTTCAGTGACAGTTTATTGAACTATGCTCCTAACTTTCATCTCATGAAATGAAACTAGATAATAAAGAAGCCAAATTGGAGGTTATAAATACTCTTTTTTAACACATTTGATGAGATTTTACAATTTCATCCTTTTATTCATTTAGGAAATATGTTAATCTAAAAATTAATCTAGTAGTAAATTGTCACCTTGTCTGATTTTTTTTTTTCGGTCCTAAATGATTTCAGTGTGTGTCTCTTCGTCTCATGTCTGGCTTTTCAAAGAGCATGGCTGATTATAAATTAACACAAAAAATGCTGGCCATTCATCAGGACTCTGGGAGACACAGGAATTCCTTGCATACTTTCTGCATAAACATCTGCTGTGGAGATGTTAGCAATTCAAGAACATTTTTGTACTCTGCATGAACTGTTCAGATGCAAGTGGAGCAAGGTCTGATGTCACTGAGCTTGTGTGAATTGTAGTTTAACTCTTTGGGATCAGAAATAAAAATGCCTTACTTGTAACATCACCGCTTACCTCTGTTGCATTCTGTGGAATCACAAGATCCTCAAGTGCAGTTTAAACTTGTGGGGCAATCTTATACATAATAGGACTTTCTAAAATGTATGTGTAATTCAGACTTTCCGTATTTTCTGTGCATTTAAAATTCAGATTAATGGGCTACACTGAGAAACACTGCAATTAGGTAATGATATGAACAATCGCATCTAATTGTTGTGATTATCCCAGTTACAGCAAATTAAGCTGACAGATGAAGTATGTTAAAAGGAGCCATTCTGACATTAATCATCAGCCCTCCTCCGTACTTAACTTGTATACCCCAGTGCTACTGGCTGTAAAGCAGCAATGGTACAAGAAAGGAGAGATGCGTGTCAAGCATTCGACAGCAGATGACTTGGCCTAATGACTCTGGTCTTTTAAGGTTAGAACTGTTCTTGCTAAGCTAGACGTTAGTTGTTCTGAAGCTTGGTGTCTCAGTTCCGTTGTAATCTGGGATATATCAGAAGGAGCCATTAATGGATACCAGTGGCGGGACCCTGGCACCAGTCTCCAGTTGTTCTTCTTTCCTAACAGTGATAATCCCTCCAAGTAATGTTTTCATACCAGTAAATCTAGTACATTACTAGATTCCCCAGTTGTTAGGTTATTGTTTCTCATTCACGCAACATTAATTTCATATTAACGGTTAAATGTACTAAATCCTTCACACAGTTTTTAATCGTATGTAGTTGTCTAGTATTGTGTGGCTGATCTGTGCTGTTTACTGATGCACTGAACTGAGAAGTTGATGAAATGTATACGTGACATTTTCTTTGAGCTTCTCATTCTCTGTTAATAGATGAGTTCTTCATAGCTTTATGAAGTCCCTGGAGTCCCTTTCCCCTAAAAAATCTTGCTAATAAGTGTTTAAGACTACATGCACTTTTCTGACAGCTCTCTGGTAAAGGCATTTGCATTATCCCAGAATCAAAATATGTAAAGCCAGGGAATTCAACATTAGAGGGCTCACTTAAACCTGAATTTGTTGAAGCATAGAAATGCACAAAAATGATTCTCAGATACTCATAAATCTATCCTGTAGTGACAGAAATTAGGTAAACAAATATGAAATAAAACTTTCAGCACAAATTAAAATTAGTCTGAATACAAAATTAGTGAGATGTCTAAATCATACCTAGTATTATTGGACAGAGGTCAAATTATTAAAGTGTCTCCCTTTTTACTAGAATTTGTAGAGTTATAATGAGCTTTCTGGAATAACTAGAGAAACCTAGGTCTTTTGTTCTCAAATCTTATGCATAATCTTGTTTTTTCCTCTATTTTCACACAATTTTTCAGTCTGAAATCAATGTGAGACTTGTTGAGCTGGTAACTCTTTAAGTCTTTAATTGTGACCTTGGATGGTTTTATTGCTTTATTTGGTGGTTAGAACTGCTCTTGGTTACTTATACTAAGTGGAGGGAAAAGCCCTCCAAATGCTTTAAGATATACAGAGTCAGGTAGGTGTATTTCTGGCTTAGTAAGTCAAATTTATATTCTGCTCAAGCAGAAACACCTCATTAATTTTAATGGGACTTGAATGGGATTATGCCAGCGGCAGGTTTAACTTTACACATCCCAGCATCTGTCACTTCTTTTTCCTGTGACCATGTACCACTCTCCTGAGTGGGAGTAACTGTTACAATAAAAGGTTTGAATGCATATATATACATCAACATCATTCAGTCTGAAGATATTTTGGCACAGCAGTCTGTGGTGATAAGCAAGACATCTGGCTGCCCTACCCATTCGCTGAACTTTGTGATACTGTGTTGTGTTAATTCCATTCCAGCCTAGTTTATAAATGACAGTGAATTACTTTGTCCAGCGAGTTGTCCACAAACCCAATAATCTCACTGTTCTTGCAGAGTTGTAAATCCCATTCCAGTGCTTTTTCCAGTTTATCTCCTAAGGGAACCTGATTTCCAAAGGTGCTGAGCTCTGCCAGCTCCTGCCGAGCCATGAGGCTGCTCTTCCCCACACTGCAATGTGTTTCTTGCAGGTGAAGGACCAGCAGCTGCCAGGAGCCTGGTAGTGTTGAGAAAATTCACCAGTAGGTAAATGTTGGGTGGCACTATCAGTCCTTTGAATCTCAAATCTTGCATAGGCAGGGAGTGCAACCTGTTATCAACAAGAACTACGTTCACCTAATGAAAGATACTGATAACAAAAGAGTAATTTATACCATTACAAGAGGTGAGTCAGCAGGGTGACTGGAGCTGGCCCTCCAAACTCATATATAGATTAGATTGCTTAATAAGGGCCCTGAGCAGTTCCCAAAATGTAAAAGGCATTTACATTACGCTGCCTCATCTATTATTGACTTACTTACATGATAGTTGGGTGTAGAGGGACCAGATGATCTGAGGATGGTAAGTCACCCCATCTAAAACAGTAAACAAATTGGGAAAAGACATGAAAAAAACAGTTCAATGAACAGCCAGACCATAACAGAAGCATTTGAAAAATTCCAGTCCTGCTTCTGCAATGACGTGAACTCAATTTAATATGACACTTTCTTTTGTGCTGGTTTCAGTAATTCGCCTGCTGACAAAAAAATAACATGTGGCTACGAAAGCTCCCTGCTGGCCATAGAAGCCCCAAATGCTTCTTACACTCCTGCTGCACCACAGCAGCAGAAATCCTGACTCCTTTTTGCAGAGCAAACAGAGCACTTTTTGCTGTTATCTTTGGGAGAGGCGAGTTGGGAATGTTTGTGTGTGACGAGGAGGGTGTGTGTGTGAGTCTGAAATGGCCGAGGGAGCCAGGAGGCATCTTCTCCATAGGAAATACTCGCTGATCGGGCGGTGTAGCATTCCTCTGAGATGAAAAGCTACTCCTTCCACTGTGTACAATTAAACCAACACTTGAGTCATGCTTTCAGAGTGGAGACAGGTAAACTGCTTTGCTTTGGGTTTGCTGTGATTTATGCTTTGCCTTTGAATTGAACCCTGTGAACATTTTTGGCTTTGAACTCTGCAAATGCTCTTTGGTCCCTGGGCTGGGCTGTGTATGCACAAACAAAGGAGGAGAATGCAAAGGGGCGTAGATGTGCGAGAAAAGGGAGCTCTCTGACTTTGCACAACTCCAGTTCAGCTGATGATTTTGTCATGCTGCGCTGGAGGGTGGGTTACGGAGGGAGGCAGGCTCTTCACCCAGCCTGGCTGGTGTTTAACTCCTTTCGAGCTCACTTACATGGTTAGAGAGCAAGTGGGTTAATCAAGGTGTGTCCTGGCTTTAGGACTTGTCCCTTGGTAAAAAGTAAAAAAGCGCTGACCTTGTACTCTTTAGATGGCAGCTTTGCTTCAGGAAAGCGGTGCCAATCCTACAGCCCGTCTCCAGGCCTAGAAAGGCCCCGGCTCTGCTTCTGAGGGTTTTCACCTCAGAAAATGAGGGTACGGACAAGAAAAAAGCAGGGCGCCCAAAGCAAGCTTTGGGATTTTCTATTCATTGGCAATGTAATTGCTTTTGTCTGATGGTGTGCACTTCGGTGGTTGAGTCTCTTTGGCTGGAAGGTGAATTGATGCAGTGAAAAGGCCTGTCTCAAAGAGCCGCAGCAAAGAGTGTGACTCGGTTCTCGCTGTCTTTCTTTGCTGGGAGGTCTTTGAGCCCAAGTCTGGGCCGTGGCTGAGCCAAATTAAAGGGGCTGTGGAGCACAACGGGCTTTGTGAGGCCTTTGTGCCTCCTTTAACCAAGATCTTGGGGTACCAGAGTTGGCACTGGCAGAAGCCTGAAGCTCGGGACTGAGCAAAGGCCCTTTGTCATAGTCCAGAGGATGATGCATGTATTGCAATGTGTCCTCTCTTCCTCTCTCCACCTCCCAGGAGCCTCATCTCCCCGCCCTGAGAGCAGCTTGCTGCCACAGGCATGTTTGTGCAGCAAATCCATATGCACATAGTCTTAAGAGAAGCCCCAAGGAGGATCTCACAGCATCTCTGGCCTTTTCCTGTTCAGAGATTCCTGCTCAAGAAATGCATCCTCCCTGCACCACTCTCCAGGGCGACTGGGAAATGGGAGTCCTGCTCCCTCCTGCAGCCCTGAGAGCCCTCTCCTGTGGCCATGGGGAGGGGAGAGCTGGGAGCAGGATGGAGGAGCTGTGCTTGCCTTCCCTCCTGGGTGCCAAAGCCTCAAGGGAGAATGTCCCTTGGAGGGGAAAGACTGCAGAGAAAGGAACAAAAAATAACGGGCTGCTTATTTCTTGAATCATTGCCGTGTTTCTTTCCACACCTGAGAAAATTTTGTGATGTAGACTTTAGGTCCTTTCCTATCCTCTCCCTCTTGCACTGGCATTTCTAAATATTCCCTTTAATGCATTATTCTGCATATGGGTCCCATCCTATAGCTCCTCCCCATGCAAACAGGGAGAAAAAGCCCTGTGCATTGAGGCCAAGAAGCCCTACAACAACTGCCTGCTCCTCTCCTCGATTTACATGCCCTTATCCTATCATTTTAATTTTTATTGGTAACCTACTTTTTTAGCCCAGCCTTGCCTTCCTTTGGGAAGGTAGTGAGGAGGAGCTTACATCCAGGTACAGCCGTGGGCAGCCAGGATCCTGACTCCAAGGAACACCGGAAAGGTGGAGAACAGGAGCTGCCTGCGACAGGACAGGTGTGGCTGAGATGCCACGGGGAATTCCTCACATTCCTCTTCAGCCTGGCAGGATGATTTGGGGATTAAAATCCATGACAACAAAGGCAGGGAAATAAAGCAACTTCCTAAATCTCTGGGAACCATTAAATGTAATAATCTGCGGTGTGCAGAAAGCTGGGAGACACAAGCTGGGCTCAGCGGTGAAGTCATTGTTTGTGGGTGGTGCACACAGGAGTCCAGAGGGAATAAATCCAGCCCTCCTTGTAGTCTATATCTGTGGAATTCAGGAAAGCAGGTTTTTCTGTTAGGTTTTGTCTTCATTGCTAAAAAAGGTGTGTTCCTCCTGTGAAACAATCAGTGCATGTTAACTTGCCTGCTGTAAAATCGTGGAGGAGGAAATTTTATCAAGGAATAAATAGAGCTAAATCAGCATGGGCAGAGAGTATGCAATCACCTCGCTCAGTTACCTTGCAATAAAAGATTTTATGGTCTTGTTGTTATCTCACTGTAAAAGTTAGTTTTTAAAGCAGAACAGAAAATGCCTAAAAATGGTATTGAAATACCACCTTACGGATGCTGGGACCCATCTGCTCAGAGTAAATTGTATGTATTTAACTTTGATCCTTAGCAGCAATATTGCTGCTGTGAGTAGAGACAACATGCACAAAGGAGTGCTGTTTAATTTTAATCATACTGAACTCTGCCCTTCAAATCCTGGTTTGATCTCAAAGATCAAGAGCCACAAAACTGGTTGTGAGCAAGCTGGTGGATAGAGCTTAGGGTCTGTATTTGGAACTCCCTGCAATGTCAGGGGAGGTTTCGATATGATCCCAAGAGTGAGATTAAGACACAAATGAGGTCAAATGCCTCATATACCCCAAATGACTTTTATTGTCAAAAGTAAAAAGAAATTAGTAGCAATAACTTATTATCAAAAGTAAGAAATTAGTAGCAATAGAACAGAATAGAGATGAATGCTGACTTTTTGCAGTTCTGTCACCAGTTTTAAACTTGCCACTCAGGTGTGATGCTGGTTTAACGAGGCAGAAGGCAATCTTCCTTCGCACCTTGCACCTTCAGGATCTGCCAAAATCCAAACCAGGGAGGAATACAGTAAGTGCAGTGGTCGAAAATGGGGATTAGAGACTTGATTCATATGACATTCTTAAACTGCTGTGTTATTCTTAGAATATTGTTTGCTAATAGGATCTCTGCAGCTTGAAGGAGCCCAGCTCTTCATGTCACTTTGGTTTCATTGTTATTCTGGACATACATTGGTTTTAGCAACGCAGAAAAAAGGGAGTTCAAGCGCATATGGTATGCATGCAGAAATATAGCTAAAAGGACTGTTGCCTTCTGAAACAAGGCTCTGATGACACCTGTGCTGTGCAATCTCAGCTTCTGGGTGTTTGTTGCAGGATATCATCGGCTGTGATGGTGACTCTCGTGCTTTCTGATGAATGCAAGGAATGCAAGGCTGTCTGCGAGTGACAGGCTTGCTCTGAGCACACAGACAACGTCAAGCCCATCAAGGATTTAGGAATAGTGATGACTTAGCTTAGGGTGGCAGAAGGGCGCCAAAGCACTCAAAGCAGCCAGAATGGTGATGTGTACAGAATGTGTACACATGTGTACACATGTGTACACATTCTGTACACATCACCATGTGTGTGTTTTTGGATGTGTACAGATTCTGGGTGTTTGTTGCAGGATATCATCGGCTGTGATGGTGACTCTCGTGCTTTCTGATGAATGCAAGGAATGCAAGGCTGTCTGCGAGTGACAGGCTTGCTCTGAGCACACAGACAACGTCAAGCCCATCAAGGATTTAGGAATAGTGATGACTTAGCTTAGGGTGGCAGAAGGGCGCCAAAGCACTCAAAGCAGCCAGAATGGTGATGCTTCTGGACGTGTACAGAAGCAGGTACAGTTAAGTGTAATGGGGAAAAGTGAAAAGTTGGGCAAGGTTTTGTGAATCCTCCTTACAGGCACCATTTCTGCTGCCACTTGCTGTCATCATGGAGAATGCAACACAGCAAGAAGGAAGCACAAGAAGATACAGTGGGCTGACATGAAAGGGTAAATGCAGGGGATCATTTTCAAATCTCAAGGGATGATGTCAGAGAAACTCCGTCTTGCTCGCTTGGCGATGCTGTGTCCAGCCTGAGGCAGTCAGTGCAATCACGGTGGTGTTCACAGCAGTGCAGCGGAGCGATGGTCATGTCTTGGTGCTGTTGTGCCCTGCGCTACTGTGAAGGGCTTCTATCCAGAATATGGTCTTCATTGTTTCTGGGACTGACATAGCTCTCTTACATCTCCCCTCTTTGCCACAGAGGGCATAGAGATACTGGCCATACGTCTCTAAGTGAAGGGCTTGTGTTAGGCAGTGTGAGGATGCAACAGGCTGTGATAGAGGGAAGAGCAAAGGAGTTACTATAATGCTGTTTCTTGTCACCACTTTCAAACTGCCCTTCTCTACTTTTCCTCCTTTGTGAAAACCATAATGTCCTCATCACCTCAACTTTACCAGAGTTTCCAGTCTGGCTGACTCATCCACCAGCCTCCTGTATACTCCCTCCAGTACTCTTCTGCATCACCTGGAAGGGGGACGGGTTTTGGTGGTGTCCTCCGGAAATCTCCCTGCCTTGAGGCTTTTAAGGTTGTACAAGGAATGTCTTGGGTGCCTCCAGCTGCTGTCCTGCCTGCCAGCAACTGGCCTTGCTTCCAGTTTGCCCCTGCCCAAGTCAATGTCTCCTTGTTTGCAAAAGGGTTGCTCCATCCTGGGTCCTTTGGAATGTCTAGCAGGAGATGAGCCCCCCCCATGCCATGCTGGTGGCTGTGAGATAGAAGGGTGGGATTTTGAGGAGTTGTGGGGTGCAATCTGAGGAGCAAGGGCTTTGAATCTGCCAGCAACTCCATCAATTGTTTGCATCAAGATAACCTAAATAACCAGAAACAGAAATAAACAACAGAAAAACAATACCTGAAAACCAGACCCAAACATTCAAGTAGAGGGAAACTTTATTTTCCCACACAGGATTCCTTTCTTTGCCCCTCCCCATTTGCCAGCATTGTCTTTCTACCCTTAAAAAATACCTAATTCAAGAGTAGGGGACAGAGTGGAAGAAATCAGTTCCACTCAGATAAAAGCCTCAGGACAATGCAGTTTTTTCTGCTTTCTCTCTCACTGTCTCAAAGGCAAAACTTGTAACTTTTCTTCTGCTGTAAGCTCATGCCTTTGCGAACATTTGTGGTTACAGCTTCTATTTCTACATTGGCAATTTCTGACCTGGGTTTTTTGGTTTTTTTTTCCCTTGTGAAAAGAAATATGCCCCTACCAGTGTCTAAAAGCTCTTTAGACCTAGACTCTGATCACTGGCATCTGTTTAAGGGCCTTTCCTTGATCTGGGGACCACAAAGGACAGATTTGCAGCACTTGGTGTCTTCTGGAAGCCTTGCCGGAAAGGAGCGGATCGTGAAAATGTGCCAGCAACAGGAAAAGAGGCATCGTTGTCAAGCTGCAGCGGTAGCAAAATGCAGGAGGCTGGGCCAGCGGTGAAGACGCCAGATTTCAGTGGGGAGGAGCCAGGGCCAGCGCGGCGCTGGGGCTTGGGCGCTTGGCCTCAGTCGGTGCGCTGGGCAGGCGGTGGCGTGCGGATGCGGGAGAGAAATAAATGAGGAGTCATAGCGAAGACGCATTTCCAGCCAAGGGGAAGGAGCAGGCCTCTCCGAAGGGAGCTGACGTTGGGGATTACTGGAGCAGAGAGCAGGGGGAGCCTCGCGGGTCTGGCTTCCACCCCGGGCCAGCGCTAACATCTGGGCACAGCTGTTTCCCGGAGCCCTTTCTGCTGCTGCACTTCGGCTTGCTTTGCAGCAATGGAATCGAATGGCGCTTTCCTCGCTTGCAACAGTAAGTCTGTAGAAATGTCCTTGCATTTCAGCTCTCTTGTCCAAGAGCTTTATTTTTCCTCCTCTCTTCTCCCCTTCCTCTGCCTCCCCATTCTCTCATTTGGAAGTAGTGCAGCATTTAATCGGTGTTACAGAGAGAGATGACAGGTTTTTCTCTGTTAATAGAAGTGTTAATTAGCTGTGTTGGTGGGAAGAGTGTCTTGTCAGGATAAGTATCTGCAAGTCCAGAAAAGTTGATCCAAATCTCCTCCCCCTTATGGTGAAACTGAGAGTGGGACGGATGCTCAACTGAGTGAACTCTCTGGGCTCTGGTGAAGACAGCATAAATCATCTCTGCTCAGGGTCTGGCCCAAGATTCTATAAATGTTAAGTACAAAATAAATAATGTTTCTAAAAAAGAAGAAATCCCCTCTGCCCTTCCAGCAAGTAAGATTTAAGAAGATTCAGTTGGTACCAAGACTGGGAGGCTTGTCTGATAGACAGGGTAATGAAATATCCCTTATTCCCTTGTCTGACTTTAATATATTGCTTGGTTACCTCTTCATTGTATTTTACTTACTCTGATGAGCAGAAACAACTCAGGGCTGTGATAGCTACAGACTGAAATGAGATATTGTGATCCCACAGAAATTGCAAAAGTGCTTATTTTTATTTAAGCTTTTGTGCCAAAATAAAAAAAAGGCACAAAAATCAGTGCTTATTTTTATTTAAGGAGATAGCTGCTTTCTTACTATAGATGAGCTATACACAAAAATAAACTAATAGAGCAATAAGCGATTGACCATAAACATAATCAGTTTAGCATTACCAGGAGAAATGTGAAAAGATTCCCTCAGGCTCAAGAAATCTTCCCTCTGATTTTCCCAGATGCTAGAAATCTGACAGGAAGGTGAAACAGAGGTTAACGTTATACTTTTTGTAGGGATCTCATTCATTATATAACCACTGGGGAAAGAAAGCTAAGAAATACATCTGGAACTGTTAAAATATTTCATATTCTGGCCCGTGGGTCATTTTTCAGTGAATATTATTTATTCTTCTGGGGTTAGGAACCAAGAAGAATTCAGTGGCTGTTTCTTAATCTATTTTCTTGTCTCAGGCAGAAAAATACACAAGTGTTGAATGAGCCAAGCTTTTAAAAAAGTATTTACTGAAATTCCTTGACACATAACACACAGAAATGCCAAAGTCACTCTGAATGCCAGACTACTTAGATAAGAAAAGTTGCTCACATGTTGGTTTGTTAGCAGGATCAGACTTGTGCTATGTAGTTTGTCAGAAATTTCTCAGATGCTGTGGTTTATAGATATGTTTTGTCCATGGTTGTGCGTTGAAACTCCGTTTCTTTCTTTCAGTTTCTCTCTTTTTTCCCAGCATAGATATACCATGTCAGAATTAACCACAGGCACATGGTTCAGTCTCAGTGAAGTATCTGACAGTCGGTAGGAGACACCTGAGATACCTCTCGGTAGCAGAAGTGGGTATTACTGTAGATGAGAGTTTCTGAAAAGTTTGTATAGTTATGTTTACTCTGCCTTTGGATGGAGATCTGAGTCCTGAGAAGAAAACCGAGCATGCTCCCTTGTCCGCACAGCCAAAGTAGCTGCTGCAATTTAGTGGTCTGTGCCTTTTATTCTGAATGTGTTTGATTTAGCTGGATGAGCTTTTGTTGATTATTTTATAAGGAGTCATCTATATTTAGTAGGCAATGAATCTGCTAGACTCCATGGGCTATTAATAATCTTTCTCTTGCCTCATGAAGTTGGTTTGTTTCTGAACTGGGAGCCCTTGTGCTTGCACAGATTATAGAATAACTAATTTGTACCATGCCTTACTCTTACACACTGACTTGTTCATCCAAGACACTGTGTACATTGTGCAGGGAATGCCACAGCCCCGCTACGGGAATGCCCTCTGCCACAGCCCAGGGTGAGAATCAGCAGGGAAGGGATAGTAAAATCCTACAAAACAGGCCATTTCCTTGTTTCTTCTGTCAGCTAGTCCTGAGGATTAACTTCTAGATCTAAATTTACGAATGAATCATCTCCACCTGCCCTTCTTAGCTGGGAGCACTGGGGAGGCTTCTTCTGGGCTTCAGCCTCCGTGGGAGGAGATAATGCTACTTGGGATCACCTGCTCTGAAGCAGCTGGTGACTTTGCTCTCCTTTCCTACAGACAAAATCCTCCTCGCGCACCCCGTTTGATGCAGGTTGTGCCTGATGTGTTAAATGGGAGTTTTTTGAGCCATAGTGTTTCCAGTAGTGCAGGAGAATTTGCAGAACTGGTGCTTCTCAGCGCATTAAACGTGCAACTTGTCCCTTTTTCAGACAGGACAAGTAAAATTATTTTTGTGCCTTTTTTTTTATTTTGGCACAAAAGCTGCTAAATTTCCAATCTGAGCAATGTCTTTTACTAAAACTAAATCTACCTGTTGGTTTTGAGATTGGTGCCAGTGCAAAGTCTCAACATCAGGCCCAGAATTTGGGGTAAGAGGATGCTTGAGGAAAAACAGATTTTAATGAGGAAATGAAAGCGGAGGAAGAAGGAAATGCAGTCACTTGGAAAACTGCTGCAGGTGGCAGAGATGAAAGGATACACCCAACTACAGGGAAAAGCAAGAGGGAGAGGTGTGTGGGGAAGAGATAGTTTGTGCAAGATCCAGAAACTCAGCTGACTGGATAGACAGCTTTGGGAGCCAAAGGTGTCAATGATTTCGGAGCAAAGCATAATTTCCTTTACAGGGAGATTGAAATATATAACCGGGTATTTATGAAGGAAAGCTGCAGACAAATACTTGGTGATTTGGTCATCCAGGGTGGAATTCAGCTGGCTAAATGTAGGTATCTGCAAGAAATGTTAGGCTTACAGGGACTTAGACAGGTGAATTGTACCCTGTCTTCTCCTGGACCCTTGTTGAGTGCATGGTAGATACCTAAATACTGCGAGACTAACTCCCAGTCCATGCATCTCCTTGGTTCTTACCACGGGTGGAGAGTCTCAGTCCTTACTCAGTCAAGCCCACCAGAATGGAAAGCTGCAGACCTTGGTCAAACACAAAGATTTCTCTTTTTATTTATGCAGGTAGAGAAGAAATTGCCACAGTTTGTTCTAAACCGAGATACTTCCACTTTAAATGGAATACTTTAAATGAACCAGTTTGGACAACGTGTGTGTGGAAGTTCTCACACCTCAGGCTGCCCCTCATATGGGTACCTCTTAAAGCCCTGTATTGAGATACCACCACCAAAGTCTTGTTGGCTGGTTTTGGCTAAAGTTACAGAGTGCTGAAATTCCAGATAAATCACTTAGGGAAAAAAAAAAAGGATTTTCCCCCCTACTTTTGCATAATTCAATTGTGCAATTTAATTATTGCACAAATTTTGCCCTGCTAGAGAATGGTGAGAGTGACCTGCATTTCATCTGTGGAAGAAATTTCAGCTCCTGAAGAAAATGTCAAGAAAAGCTGCTAAGTGGCCTTAAAAAAATGAAGGTGGGACTCACCTACAATTGACTTTGGCTTAGTGAGCAGAACATTTTCATCAGCACATGCCCAGAAACATGACTTAGGAGTTAGGCAACTAAGCTGCATGAGTGCTCCTGGCTGTTGGTGCTGGTCCTATCCATCAAGTTGATAATCTTCTTTTCTCTTACTTTCTTCCCACTCTTTTCACACCAACTACTGAAAAAGCTGTAATTTACTGCAAGCCAGTGTTTGTTTCAGTGCCTCTCATTCTGCAGCCAAATCTTGATGTGCACCGTGACGGAGGGACCACTGGAAGGACCAAACCAAACCTTAGGTCTGGTTTTGAGTTCCCGAGTGCAGTGAACTTCAGTTAGGTGTTTTACTCGGATTTCGTCAAGAGCGCAGGGCAGTAGCTTGTGATGGGTCACAGCCAGTGCCATGCACGGATCCAAGCTCCCTTCGAGTGACCCAGACTGGCAGAAAGATTTGTGAAGATTTTCACATATAAAGGTCACAATTTGAACTGTCTGTGAAATGTCTGAGCTGGCAGCCTGGCTTCGTCTGTACAAACCAGGGCCAGGGCTCTGCACCATTTAACTGCCAGCGCATTCCCCAGCATGGTTTGGTCCATAGCAAACTAGCACATAGCATGATCCCCCATGGCATGGGCCTGCAGTCCTTCTCAGTAGGCAGTCTGGACATAGCCAGCCTGTTTTGGGGAAAGATGGCTGGGCTGTGTGGACTGATCAGAGCAGAGCTGGAGGAGGAACGGTTCTTCTCCCGGAAACCTTGCAGACAAGATGAAACAGCCAAAGAATACAGAGAGAAAGTGGGGCTGAAAAATATTAGACAGGGTGACAGCGGTGATCTCAGTGCACCAGAAACCTGCCTGTCATATGGCTTCTCGCCAGCATGCCATCAAAGGAAGGTTTTAGGCAGTGATGTGAAGGGCAGCCACAACACGGTACCTGGGGAGAACTCCTCCTATACGAAACCTAGGGAGAACTCCTCTTATATGAAACTTTAAGGTCACCCTGCCCCGGCTCAGCAGGACTTCTCAAGCACCCTAGAAGGGAAGTGGAGTGGGCAGGAAAAGCCAATGTAAGGAAGAGAAGGAGGTTTGCTGATGCTGCCACGGGTTTTGTGGAGAAGCCCATTCTCAGTGTCACCACAAGGTGGAACTTGGTACATACCACATGCATCGGAGATGTGCCCACTGTCTACAAGCAGCATCTTTGGCCAGAGATGCACTAATGCTTTTGGTCTTAGCACCCAGTCCCTGGTCCCCACTCCCCGGGAGGGAGCAAAAAGGGGAGTGCTGATGTGGAGGAGCCACTGGCATTTTTTGCTGGTGGTGAGAAACTGGCTGTTCTCAAAGCTCTGCTGTGCCAGCAGCAAGGCCTGGTCTTCTGAGGGCGTGCAGTGTAACTGGGGAGAATAAAGCTGAAAGCAGCGAGTGGTGTCCTGGAGGTGGCAAGGAAGGAGAAAGAGCAGGGTGTCTACGGGTGGGCTGTGAGAGGGCAGGAATGAAGCAAAGCACTCCAAAAGAGGGCTCCAAAAAAAAAGGCTGGGCAGGTGGGGCCCTGTAGACATGGAAGGAGCCTTGCTGTCCTCTCCTCTGGTAGGGTCTCAGCTGGAAGACAGCTTGCCATTGCTGGGACCACACTGATCCCAGGCACAGGGCTGCTGAAGAGCTGATATAAACCCCAAGTTGGATATAATCATGGGGTGATGGGAGATGACAAAAAGGGCCTCTGCAGATGCACTTAACAGGTGACATCAGTGGTTTGCAAAAGCGCTGGAGAAACCCACTAAACTCTTGTCACTTGACAGGTTTTCTGCTTTTCCAAACAGCCGCCGCTGCCCAGTGCTGTAGCTGATAGTGCTCATTCCCACCTGCTGCACTGGCACTGCTCCTCATACTAGGTGTGCAAAAGTAATCCTCAAGTTTTATTTACCGTCAGGAACTTCAGTTTCTGAGCGCTCCATCACCCTAAGAAGTGATGGAAGGTTTTTGCGTTGCTACAGACCAGCTGAACTACAGCTTTTCCAAACTCTCATTGATTCTGAGTTCACCTGGATTGAATGGTCTCACGCTTGCTGAGGACTAGGAATATGTAGGGACAGACATTGTAGTTCATTAATGAGCAGTGATATTTTGATAACGTTATTACTCTTATTAAAATAATTCTATTGAATATCACTGCCAGGGAGCCTGGGAGGGAAGGTGAAATTACAGTGTTTCTTCAAAGACTGGCATCATGTAAAATAAACCTAATTTTTTTCTTCTTGGTAAGAAATACAGAGTGAGGCACAACCTTTGGCCTTTTTAGTGGGAAAATCTCCCCATAACATGATGTTTGTTATTTGTTATGTAACTGCCACAGGCATTACTAGTCATAACAGAGTAATTTACATGATGTGCATGATGCAATGGGGAAGTGGTGAGGTCATCACCAGCATAGGTATTTTCGTTCCAGTCCTAAATTAGCACAAGTCTGGGCAAATCAGCAGCTGACATCTGTCATGTCATTTGTGTCAGTGTGGTGTAAAGAGACTATGATCAGTATCAGGGTTGCACCACTTTTGGTGTTTCCCAAATGTGGCGGTGATGGGAGAACAGGTCCAGCCCCAAAGAGCTCAAAACCAACCTGCTTCTTCCTCTGTGAAGTGGTAATAGAGCTTCCTTAGCTCCTTTGTATAAGGATGTGATGGAGATTAATTCATTTTGGAAAACTGTCTGAAGAGCAGCCTGTGCATTAATAGTTTTATCACATAGCCCATTTCCTGCGAGACTCTACAGCCTTTCTATCTCAAGTGCCTCTTTCCTGGTTATTAAAGCACTTTGCTAACTTCAGGACCACATTCTGACATCCTCGTTCACATCGATTTTCATTTGCTCCATGAGTAATCCAGCTGGAATCGATAGGATGATTAGCACAGCCCCCATCCTGGGCACGGGGACATGAATAACTTCACTCATGTGACTAGTGCCATTGATTTCAGTGGGATTGGTCGTATGGGTAAAATGGCACGTTTGAGTGTTTGCAGGCTTCGGACCCAGTCAGGTGTTACTTGCGGTGAATAAGGGTTGGAGAATTTGTCCCTAAGCCATTTGCAGGAATCATTTCCTCCAGCGCTGGAGCGTGACGCAGCATCGTGTAACATCAATAAGCAATGCCACAGTGTCACACGTACCCGTCAAGCTTCATCTATGAAATGTGACATTGTCTTTAAATGACCTCAGGACCACAATACATGCAGATCTGTTGTTTCTCAAAGCAGGGCATTTCTGGCCCAATGATCTCACATTCATGTAAAAAGCAAACTGATTTTAACTGCTTTACATCTCTAAGGCCCTCACAACAGCGAAACTCACATGTTGCTATTCTGGAGAAGCATCTAAACTCAGTGGATGCCGATCCTGTGCTTTGTGTGTGTCCAAACTTCAGGGATAAGTACAGTAAAATGTTCTCTGCGGGCCTGGAAAGCTCCAAGCAGTGCTGCCACTGGCAATGCTTGTTAGGAATTAATGAGAAAATGAAGCAGAGGGGCTCTGTGTGCTCCCAAATCGATGTCCATGGGACTCTGGCTGCTGCTGGACAGGAGAGCTGGTGCACAGGAGCAAATTGTTTTGCTAAGGCAAGTAAGGGAGACCACTCTCTACCCCACTCCTCTGATTAGATCAGTCCTCTCCAGTACAATGTGAAATACGGGAAGTGCTCAGAGGCTGCTAGCTAATGTCATCTAGCCATTACGTCATGGTGCCCACGTCCTAGCCAGAGCAAAAGCAAAGCTCACAGCTCCCAGGGGAGCACTACAGGGATTACGGCTCCCACATCCAGCCCCTGTATGTGCAGTGGGCTCAGAAAAGGCTGGAGGTGTTTCCTCAAACTCCTACTGACTGCCTGGCTAACACGTTCTGCAACGTCCCATGCAGAAAATGCCTTTATTCTCCTTTGCTGTCTGTGATTTGTAGTTGCTACATATAAATAAGGCACTACTAGTTGTACTCCTGTTCAAGGCCATGCAATGGCTCTGCCTTGTCCCCAGAGAGTTTCTTACATGTGGCATCTGGCAGCAATTAATGACTCTGATCCTGTCCTTGTGCTGGTCAAATAACCCAGTGCTCTGTGCTTATCTGTGAGTGTTGGTAGGGCTTCCTTCAAAATGCAGAGAAAGAAGGGAAAGGTGGCTGGATCGCCAGATAACAGAAGTAGAGAATATGTTTCTAAAACCTGTGATGAATATGATGGGGGGCTGGTGATGGAGAGCCTTTGATTAGGTCTTCAGCAGAAACAGTGACATGTGGTTCGCTGTCAAGTTTCTGGGGCATATGCTGCTTCTGCAGTAAGGGCCATGCAACCCAGCTTGACTCCATCTCCCTGCAGTATCTTCACCCTTGGCTTGCCTGGCAGGGCAGCAGCTAGCAAAGGCAATAGCAAAAAAATCTAGTCTGTAACAAGGTCTGTAAACTCACCTAGGATGGAACAGTTTAATAAGCAGAGCTGCTGTATTTCACTGCAGAAGGGGTCATGGCTAGGGAAGAGATGTGTTTTAGTCCCAGCCACTGCCAGGACAATGGGCAATGGTCGTGATTTTCAGCAAAGAAAATCTATGCTGGTCATAATGAACAAATTCTAAGAACATCTAGGCTTTTGAACAGGAATCTAGATTGGCTGTGGAGTCTCTGTCCTTAGAGGTATACAAATCTTATCTGGACAAGGCTGTGAGCAACCTGATCTACCTTTGCAGGTGACCCCACTTTGAGTGGGTGGTTAAACTAGAGATCTCCAAAGGTTTGTTCCAACCTGAATTATTCTCTGATTCTGTATAATCAGCAACTTGTTAAACCACTGATGGGGGCTTAATCCTGTACCAGACCACAGGATAAATCTGAATTACAAGAATAAAACAAGAGCTATGCAGAAATGCAGGGTAAGTGACTCACCCAAGTCATCCAGGAAATCAGTGGCAGAGAAGACACTCTCCAGAGTCAGGAAAATGCTCTTCTTTAGGTGGAAAAAGAAGACCATTAAAACACAGTTTCCAAGCAGCTTTTGGGCTGCATCTGCCTGGCTAAAAGGTGTTTTTAGCTTCCGCTTCACTGCATGTCAGTGGGAACAGCACGGAGCAGCTTTGCACAGAAGAGAGAGGGTGGAGCCAAGCACTCTCTGATCCTGGCATTTGTGGGCAGGCTAAGCTGACAGCCCTAGGCACTGATTAGAAGCCACAAACAATATTTGGGACTCCTCCATCCCCTGGAAATGATGCATAAAAACCCACTGGCATATGACTGTAGGAAAACTTGTTCCTTCTACCTGGGCAGCTGCTGGCAGGCTCCTTGGTGTAATTTTGCATCCAGTGTGTGCTGGAGAGCAAAGCAGGAGGAGACTTCCCAGGGTTCCACCCCCAGCTGGACTCTGCCCTCCCCTGCCTTCCTCTGCCTGCGCTCTCCCGCTGCCTCCGCTCCCTCCTTGGAGCCCTGTTTGACACCGCACACGCCGGAGGCTCCTGGATGAGCGGGGATCCCCCCAGGGGCGGCGTGGGCCCCCATCCTTCCCGACGCTCGAGGCCTCTCCCTGAGTCCCACGCTGGATCATGCAGTGCTTCCGAAGGCAGCCCAAGCGCAGCGTGTCCCAGGAAAACATGCTACGGGAGCAGAGCCGTAGAGTGGCCGCGTTGAACGGCATCAGGCTGGGTAAGGGACAAGTTGGCCAGACCCTCGGCACTTCCACACGCTGGCAGCCGCTTCATTTCTGCCTCTTTTCCCTGCGCAGAGGCAATGCTCCACCCTAAAGGCAACTCCAAGGTTATTTTTAAACTCCTGAGGCTTCTTTTGCTTTCCTTTGCCTGTAACCACCCGTCAGATGTGTAAAACCCTTCGTTTGAGGCATCAAAGAAAGTCAGACCTCTTTGGCAAAGAGTCGGTTTCCAAATCTTGCTGGGCTTTCTGAACTGTCGCTGGTTGAGGGTGTTTGGGGAAGGCAGTGCCCTTTTCCTGCCTGATTTTAGGACTTCTCAGTGGTGTATTGCCAGTTGCTATAAGAGCCTGAGGAACCACTCAGAGGTCTGCATTCACCAGATGAAAAGAAAGAGGAAACCCAGGGAGTTCTGTAACTTCTGTGTCTGGCTATGAACTCATTGCTGCTGCCTGGTGTCTGGAGAGACAGCCCAAGTGGATGTGAGTCCCTTGATTTCTGTGGCTACAGAGGGCAGGTAGAAATGGAAAATCACCATTTACCCACCCAAATTCATTGGATTTTATCAGAAAGGCTTTCTGCCCTTTTAAACCGGCAACCCTGAGTTATGTCTGGTCTTAAACCAGGTGGGAGAGGGAGAGCAGGCAGGAGGAGGCTTGTTTTATAGCAGTTGTAATTAACGTGTTTATATCAGATCAGCAGATTTGCAAGTGAGCAAAGCAGAAATATGGATTATCACTGTCTTCTGTAGACATCATTCTATCTCCGTAGTGAACTCAGAGCCTGGCTTTTACCGTGACAACTATTGTTTTATTGTGCTTCCTGCTTGCTGTAAACCTGAGACAGATAATAGAAAGGTTAACATTTTTAATGTCTTAGTGTCTAAAGCTTCATGGTGCAGTATATTAACTTCATGCTTATTGCAGTGCTTATTGCAGTGCTGTGTGTGCTTGAGGCGCTTCTACCTTTGCCAAACAAGATTTTCACTCTGAACTTTACTGCACACTAAATATGTTCTGTGTGTGAATAGAAATATTGTGTGTGAATACATAGAAAGTGTGTGATTGATATTCTGCCTGATCCTTGAAATGCACTCTGCAATTTTGCATGCCAAGTATGTATTTGGTATTTCACAGGTGATACTGAGCAAGACACAGTCCTGCCACATGTTTCAGGCAGGATTTGGACATCTATTTCAGTGTAGTGTTTGTGCTTCTCATACCCACTGTTGTTATATAGTTGAAAACCAATAGCCTTGTCCTGCTGCAGAATGTTTTTGAATTTTTAAATTATGTATGTGTATAAAGACTCTGCTTTCTTTCATACAAAAGTTTCTATTGCTGTGAGACGGAGCTCTGGACAGCAAACCTCCTCAGCCCCGTGAGGTTTTAGGCAGAAATCCTCAGGAGCTTGTTCAGGCACAAAACCTGAAATGAAATTTCTGCTGGGAAAAGGTGTTTGTTTTCTGGAAAGCAGTTCAAATGACCAACTGAGAGTAATGTCCCACTGACACATAAGGGGTGTGTTTGTGGCTCCTGTATCAGCAGATCAGAGCATCTTCTGCTCCATCTCTGGCCTAACAAAATGCTGCTGCCTCTTTGTAGATAGGAATAGAGACACTAAGTGACTTGCCCAAGGCCATTTAAAGAGTCTGTGGCACTGCTTGGACTGGGCATAGGTGGCAGGGCCCAAAATGCTGGCCCTTCTTCCCAGCCAGGCTAGCTGTCTGAGCTTGAACTGCTGGAGACAGACGCAGAGCAGGCCTGAGACAGGCTGTGCCTACCCTGTTAAGGGGGTTCTCCTTCCTCCAGGCCCACCGTTGGGTGGTTCTGTCAGTACTTGGGGTCACCACGGGCAGAGGTCAGCTCTGGGTGACTGCTCTCTATCTGAAAGGCCTCCCACATCAAAGGACTGCCGGAGCTGTTAGACACCCATGATTATCCCTCTCACCCTCTCCTGGCCAAACCCGCTGGCTTCTAGAGGCAAGCTTGTCTCCATCCCTCCCTGGCTTCTCTCGCTGCCCTCTGACTCATGCTCCCTGCCATCTTTGATCTTTGCCATGCTTTCACCATGCACTGTCCCTCTTCATCTTTCCCTCCTGCTCTTCTGAAGTGCGGTGGCCTCCCTTGCTGAGTCATTTAACCTGGCCTGGTCCTCAGGCACGGTGGCCAAGGATGAGTGGGAGGGCTGCTCCCAACCCATAGTTAGATCCGCTGAAGAGGAGGAGGATTTTGACCCATGCTAATCCACAGACTGGGCTGTGCCAGTGAACAGGATGAAGGGCTCTAAGCTCTAGCTTGTGTCTGACCTGTGTGGATCAAGCCTGGCGGAGAGGAACCTGCCCTTGACTGCTGCCTGTGCCCATGCAGATTTGCCTGTATTACATTGGTGCAGCTCTTTGGGATGTCCAGGTAGCAGGACATGCTACACATGCTGCATGTGGTGTCTGTGTAACGAAACATGCCCCAGTTAACAGGGATTTCTCATTACACACTTATGCACAAAGGCACCTGAAAGAATTGATGGTTTTCCTGCTTTCCTCCTCATGTCACCCTAGGATGGCACGTCCTCCTCCTAGTCCCGTAGTGATGCCTTGGATGGTTGGGATCTGAAGAAAGAGAGGGAATGAGGCTGGGAGCCAGAACAGAAATGTTGTAGGTGAATAGAGAGAAGGAGGAAGTTTGTTTCCCCTCCAGGAACCTTAAGGGGCACCACAGAGGTGGTAGTGAGGCCCAAGTCTGTGGTATCTTCTCAGCACTTGGAAGACCTCTGCCTCAGAGGTGAAGCCTTAACACCACAACTCAGGAGACAAAGGAGCTGTGAAGCTGGTATGGTGTCTGTCCTTCCTCTGGCCTCTTGTCAACCCCTGGGTATGCTTGAACCTCAGCGAACCTAGGAGGGTATCCCAGTTCCCATAGCTGGGCTCAAACTTTCACCCTTCTGTGCTTTGCAGGAGGTGGTTTTTTTCCTTCTCTCCATGATTTTCTTTCTGAAGTTTCCAGAGAAGGAAGCATTCAAATTCTCCTCTTGGGAACCTCCAGATACAAGCTGAGGGGCCCAGGGCATGATGTAGCATGGGAAGACACTTAACTAATGAGATAGCTAATTGAATGTAGAGGAAAGAGAGATGCCAGAGCCACCTTTTCAGGATCTCCAGCTCCCACAGTGGCACTTTCAACTCTGGATGCCTCAGCCAGGCTCAGCTCTGGGCATGCTCCTTGGCATCTGCAAAACCAATAAAATGGTGCGAGCGGCTCACTGAGTGGGCACTGGACACCCCTAATATTTATCTCTGATGAAGATCTCAGGCTTTCTTTGGCAACCTAAAATGCTATTTTTAGGCCAACGTAGCCCAGCTACGAACACCCGGTGCTGCTTTTTGCTGCTGCCACCGAGACCTGCCCTGGTGTTCTGTAGCACCAGGCACTTCAGTTCGCTGTATGAATTGTTGGGAGCCGAGGGATTTGGCCACTTGGATCTCATGTTGCGTTTTGTTTTTCAAGCAGGCCTGAAGTGATGCTTGGTATTTTATTGCCTTGCCCTATTCAAAAAACAAGTTCAAGGCAGCTGTGTCTTCCAGAGAAGAACAAACCCAATGTCACACGGGAATGACACACTGCAGTATAAATGTTATGGCATAAATCTATTAACTTGGATTTGTGCTTTTTGAGACCCTGTGTTATGTTTACGTAGCATCAGGAAATCTCCTGTGATGTGAGTGTCAGGTGGCTGTGACCGAGTGGTTATCTGCGTTGACAAGGTAAGGTTAGCAAAAATCCTGTTGAGTTGGGATGTGCTTGGTCAGAACTACAGACTTAAACTCTGTTTCACCAGCTTTGAACCAGCCTTTTATGCAATGTCAGGGAGATGCAAGGTGCCTATTAGAGAAAGCCTAGGATGTATTTCTCATGTTTCATGCTCTCACCCGCCCCAGCCCACACGCTCCAGATCTGTAATTAATGGCTGGCTTGAGGGAGAGATTCTCCCAGGTATTTAGGTATGTACAAGTAGTATATTGCTGAGGCATTCAAAACCTTGTAGAATGCCAAATCTATGTTTTCAAAGTCTCAGTAGGTGCCTGGTATCTCTCTAGATGTCTAAGTGCCTTCCTGAATCTAGGCTAAGATGTAAAATCTGAAGTTCCTGGAACCAGAAGGTCTGGTTATTATTACTTGGTATTGTGGTTGCTTAGTAGGGTGAGAAAGATGAAGGTCCTCTCAGATACAAGACAGCAATGAGGAGAGCATGGTTGCTACCTTATTGCTACCTAATTGACATGATGCTGCCTGTCACCAAACTTATCGGTGTGTGTCTGAAGCTTCATGACACTGGTCTTCAAAATTCCCATGTGGATAGGTAGAGACTGCTTGCCAGAGAAGGAAGAGAGATATCTTTGTGTATTCCTGTTTCCACAAAGGAAATTTGTCACAGAATAGATTTGAAATCACTTGAAAGTTCCTGAGAGTACTCAAATTACAAGTTATACAACTTACTTTCCTCTGCTTTTACTGTTATGTTGTTGGTTTTATTGTAGTTTTTGCATCCTAACATTAATGTTTGCTGGGAAGAAGATATTTTATGTTTGTGAACCACCTGATTGTGATTGAAAACCACCTAGTACCAAAGTCTCTGGACTCAATCTAAGAAGCCTACAAGGCTCCAGCCTATTTTATGAGCATAAAGTGCGGCACGGCAGATTTCTGGGTCTCTCTGCTCTGCTGTCATCCCCAGACCTGGCTGAACTGCAGTGGTCTGGCTATGTCTGTGATGAGTGCCCCATGAAAGGGAAGACCCTATGAGCATCATTTCTTGAGTTGATTCTTCCAATATTACCACTACTGTTTCTCTGCAGGCCTGAAAGATGACAAGGATCTGAAGTTCCTCCTGAAAGGTAGCCAGCTGCTGAAAGTGAAGTCAGGCTCTTGGAGAAAGGAGCGGTTTTATAAGCTCCAGGAGGACTGCAAAACCATATGGCAGGAATCGAAGAAGATGCTGAGGTCTCCAGAGTCACAGATCTGTAAGTAAAGTTTGCTTCATCACAGGCGGCACTGTGGGCAGAGGTGCTTGGGGTGAACCAGGACCATTATGTTTGTGATGTGGAGGTAGGGCTTGGAGCAATGCAACCAGATCCTTCACACCTCCTGTAACACACAAACTGAGTGATGCTGTCAGCTCTGGAGACAGCTGGGAGGAATCTGCCAACTCAGGAATGGCCACATTTCCCAAGCTCATGAGCTACCGCTTAAAATTGTTGTGGGGTGGGCCGCGCTGGGCTCAGCAGCCCTGCCTGGCTCGTTTCCTCCCCAAAGCAAGAGTTCAGGTTACTCAGGTGCCCGAGCCCTAATGCTCGGTGTGAGACATGGCTTGAGTGTCTGCGGTGTGGTGTGAGGCGCTTGGGCTGTTGGTCTGGGCTTTGCCAGGACACTCCTTTTCTGCCTGCAGCCCCTGGGAAAGCTGGCATTCAAGCCTCGCAAGGGAACCACAGAGATGTGGAGTTCCAAGGGCTGGCAGGAGATATCTCTGAGAGGGAAAGCCTGTTCCCATCCTTATCTTGGAAGCTCAGAATCTAACCCATTGTAAAAAGTCCATGTATGACATCCACCATTGTATGGGCACAGGGAAAACCATTCTGTGCCAGCATCACCCATCTTGGGGCCATAATTGGGACCAGAAGCCCAACTGTGCACTCCAAATGGGATCAGGCAGAGTGTATATCTGTTTATATCTGTTTTTTCTTCTCATTTGGTATTTTTCTGACATATTGCTCTGTCACTAATCATCACAGTCTTGTAAAGCCGGGAGGTAAATGAATAACGTGGAATATATTTTATCGCATGTTGAAATGTAGAACATGCTGCCCATGTTATTTACAGAATTTTTTTGGTAACAATCACAATTAACTAAATGAAGGGTGGGTCTTCCAAATTACCCCCCTCCCACGAGCAGTGATAAGATTTTCAGTAGGAGGAGTAAGGTAGCAGGGCAAAATATGTTTGGTTTATAGTCTTGACTGCCACACTCTTCTCATGTGACCTTGGGCAGCTCATTTAATTTCTTTGTGCATCCTTCCGAACATGTTTCCTTTCTCCTCCTCTATCTAGCTATAAAAGGCTTTGGATTAGAGGCTGTTCCTTACGATGTGTTTGCATACCCAGCATGGCAGGGTCCTGAGCTCAGCTGCGCTGGTTAGATACTGGTGCAATAACCCATGATAACAGCAAACGCAGAGGCCTTAGTGAGTGTTTGCTCCTTAGGAACGCCTGCTCTGTTGAGTGCTTTTGTCCCATATAAAAGCAAAGTCCTTTCACAGATAATGTCTTATTATAAAACTGATTAGGACTTGAGTTGAGAAGAATGTCTTTCGGAGCTTTCTTTCCTGTGCTCTGAGCCAGCAGTTTCCAAATTATGGGGGCTGAGAGCACTTCCAGCAACAGTCCTGACCCCACCTGACCTTCTGAAGTAAACGGGACAGGGTCCTTGTGCTGTGGCTCCAGGGACCTTGACGCCTACTTGGAGAAGCCCTGGTCAAAGTCATTGCCTCCATTGCTGGGGCAGTGGCGTGGAGAGCTGGCGCAACGGTCACTTTTTTATATACTGAGCTGCAGTAAGAGCCCTGCAGCAAAATCAAATCCTTTGAGCTGGGAGTGTGTCCGTGTGGGTGTGGATTTACAGCTTTGCTAACTGGGCACAGCCAATGTTGCCACGCTGCTGGAGATAGAGGCAGTGCCACTGCAGGAAGGAGAACTTGCTGTGCGCTGGGAGTATCCTCAGTACAAAGTGAAGATGGAGTAATAATGCCTACTGACTCCCACCCACACGTATGCTCCGTAACGCCTCCACGCATGCACAGCTTTCCCTGGAGAAAGACACTCTTTTTTTGTCGCCTGGATAACAGGAAGGGAGCAAGGCAGTTGAGGCAGAGCTTGTCCTTGCTGCTCTGGAAAAGCAAGCTCTGGCAGGGGTCCGGCCAGGTTGGCTTTGCATCCGTCCACCTGGCTGGCTGCAGGAGCATGCCTGGTGCCAGGCTGACCTACCAAGAGTGCCGGAGCGTGCTGCGTCCCACATACTCCTGGGAGGGTGTGACGTGGTGCCTGCAGTTGTGGTGCAAGCTTTCGGGAGGGCTGGAGGGCCACCGTGGGGCTGCTTTCAACAGGTGCTCTGGACGCACCTGAACTTGGAAGTCAACAAGAGAGATGAGTACTGACTGGACTGACGCCTGCCCAGTCCCAAGCCATAAGACCAAGGACATCCATTTTCCCATGCCTTTCTTGTCTGTTGGTCCTCTGATACCTTCCATTCCCAAGTTTTTGAAGTGATTGCTGGGACTGAGTTTCTTTCTTGAGCTTTTAACTTCACCAGGCTGCTTTGGGTTTAGATATAGAGAGGATTACCCCTGGTCAGTGTTGCTTTTCTCTGGTGAGCTCTATCACTATGGCTGCCTTCTCATTTGGTCCAGCGTGTGTAGGCGATCAAAAAGCAGAGGAAGAGTGCAAGGTCATGATTTGATGCTCAAAATCAGGGACTTCAAGGCGAGTCTCTCCAGAGGGTCACCCTTCCTTGTTAACAGACAGTAACTTTGCCCTCCACTACAAAGACTTTCTAAAACTGCAGATAAGCTGCCTTTTTTAGGAAGGAAAAAGAATGAGCAGAATGGAAACTGGGAGGTTTTAGCAGCAGGTCTAATCTTATCTGCAGCATTGCTGAGAGCAAGCAGATGGAGACACCTCAGAGGAGCAAAGTCTGGGTAGGGTAAGGGCTATGTTTTTGTTTGGACAGTTTCCTGTTATTCCTGTTACTGTTTTTATAATCATGCAGAAAAGCTATTTGTAAACCATTGTGTGGTGGTGTCTAGTAGATAAAACTGGGGACTGCCAAGGTTAGAGAGAAGACTCTCAGATGCTTGAAGTTAAGGAAACCCAACATATCAGGGTTGTCACAGGCACAGATGTTGCGTGGATCAGATACATGGGGTACAACCAGTACCTTCCTTTGTTGTCTTTTATTTTAAACAACCAGAAATTTAGATTGGATGCTGTCTTGATAGCTGCATTACCCACAGGGCTTTTTCAGGGGTAGGCTGTCATTCCAACATGGTTTCTATTCAGGTAGAACCTAATCCATTTTTTCCTTATTACCCATGATCCATAATTTTCAGTATGTTCCATTTAGGCCCAAGAGAACAGGCTTTTTCCAAAAGCCCTTGAAGCATATTAAGTGGTCGGTTTTCCAACAAACATGATACTCCCTGTGCTTACTCTCTTGTTGGCTCCCACAGAAACATAGCAGTGCTGGAACACAAAGGACTGCACAAAAAAATTGGTTTAAAAATCAAATTTTCAGTATTTCCTGCTATACCCTGTGTCTGAGCTGCAAACTGGGCCCATACACACACTGCTGCTCTCTGTTATCTTGAATGTTGTGTGGAGCCATGGTCAGGGTGGATGCTGCTTTGGCCTGTGAGGCTTTTACACATGGGACACCTTTCTCCCTGGGTCTGAAACAACAGGGTTCAAGTGGCAGGATTAACAGTTTTGGGGCAAAGAAAAGGTTTGTGCAAGGGGGCTGGTAAACAACCAGTTCAATCAAAGCCAGTTCACTTCTGAACATCACTATGGTGGGAGGGAGGGGAGCCAAAGGAGGCAGAGGGGCTTATGCTCAAAGAGCAGCAACCTGTCCCTAACACTGTCTTGTTTTGACTGTGGTCAAATATCAGGTCTCATCTACACAAAAAAAAGAGCAAAAAGGCATGTGCTGCTTTCAGTGAAATTGATTTTTGAAAGTCTTTCCTTAAACCAGCTGAAATCCCTAGCGTGAGCTCACTTAAGCCAGACTCAATCCCTTTAAAAACTCTCTGAACTTGGGGATTTGTAAGGATGGTTGAGAACTTTCCAGTGAAACATCCTTTTGAGCATTTGGTGGAGAAACAGAGTATTCAAAGCCGGAAGGAGAAGACTGAATGGGTTGTTTAGATTTAGGGGTCCTACAGGGGAGCCCCTGGAAAAGCTTTTGCTTTGCTTCCCCCTGCACCCTCTCTCTGCTGGAGGCTCAGGGAGATGACGTTTCCTATGGCAGCATGAGTGAGCTTCGCACACTGCACCAAGGATGACTCACCGGGGGCGCGTCGTTGAGTCACGAGCCCTGTAGTCAAGAAAGAAGTTTAGGAGTTTTGGCTGAAATGTTTCCATTTCCAGCCAAAAGCTTTGCTTAAAAACTAGTATTGTTGGAGGGTTTTTTTCGGTTAAAAGAATCAGTTTTGGGAGCAAATTACAGAGGTGAGTTAAATTCAGTTGCACAACTGAATGTTGCAAGTGATGATTGTATTATTATTTAAAGTAATGAAACTGATGTTTTGATCTAATGATTAATTATCCTCACTATTAAAAATGTACAGAATTTTTTCCAGGTCCTCTGACTTCCAGCCCAATTATAGGATATTTTTGCATGGCTTTAAACATAGTACAAAAGCTTTATGTTTATATCCTACTACCAGTATTCAGCAGAAAACTTTTTCCTTCATTTTTGAATGTCTGTGAAATTTAGGAACGCCCTTAAAATGCCATGCAATGAACATATTATGCCATTTTTGTGGAAGAATGAACAATTATCTCCATTGAATTAATACCCTGAACTTGCTTGCAGAAGAACAGAAAGGACGTGATATTGCTCTGGGCTGGCTCAAGTCAAGAAGTGAAAACTTTAAATTGCTCCTGATAAGTGCCTAAAGTCAACAGAAACTCTCAGCAACCTGTACACACACAGCAGCCAGTTGACTGCACCGACAGCTTCCTTCTGGAGCTGGTTAGGCAGTTTCTTTAGGAATCATTGCTTCACGGTCAGACATGTATTTGTCCCTGGAAAAATATTTGCTGATGTGAATGTGTTATGCAAGACAGCCATCAGCTGTGAAAACAAAACCGTCTGTCTGTGGGTCTCATTAGTTTTTATCAAAATCACTCAACCCATAAAACAAGTCATTTCAAATGCAGAGCTGCCTGTTTTTTCGATTTAATTTTGAATTAGGCCACCGCATGCATTTCTGGGACAGTTTTCATCACAGGCAGTGTGCTGACAAATATTGACCTTATTTTCCATAGCATATGTTAAATGAAAAAACAGAAGCGTTGAGAGCCTTAGATCCAAATTTTGTGGCACCGTAGTGGCAGGAGAAGTAGGAACTAGTTGCAGAAATAGTTTGCAGGGCCCTGGTTGTGATGTGTGGAAGGAATGTAAATAGAGAGCACTCTATTTACATATACGCCCCAAGCTGTGATGGGTAGAGAGAAAGATGGGGTAAAGACCTTATATAAAAAGGTATTTCCAAACAACTTGTAAAATTACATGTGCATTATATCACTGGTTGTCAGCTGGCGGCACATACCAGTAACGAGGGCAGACTGCTGTGCAGTGGAAGTCAAGTTAAAACAACGTGCTGAGCGAGTCAGTGAGGGGGAGAGAAGGGAATGGATGAGGAATCAGCAGCTGGGACCTGCAGGAATTCATGCACCCAGAGATGAGAAAGCAATGTGGTCAGGGCTAAGAAGGCACAGTGCAGCGGGACTCATGCCAAACCCACCCTTGAAGCATCATGTTAAAGCATCCCTCAGTGATGAGGGTGATGGATAGCCTTTGGTGTTCCCAGTCCAGGGAGCTGACAGTGCTCCAGCTCCTGCTGGTTACAAAGGTCCTGATCCCAACTGTGTTTGGCCATTAGCATCAGCCACCTATGGTGAAACCAAGATCAACTAAACTGCATTTTCTGTGGGGAAAGCAAAGAGAGAAGCAGCAGGCAGTGCCAGTTTGCCCCATGTGCTCCGTGTGCTGCAGCCATCCTGACTGGCAGGACAGTCTGGGGGTCAGGTAGCAGCTTTCATCCGTTCTTCACAAGATGCTAAGCCAGCCTGGCTGAGCTGCAGCTGGTGAAGGTCTGATCTTCTGCAGACAGGCAGTATTGTGTGCAAATATGGTGCAAGCTATTAACAGTGGAGTACGTTTCTCATCTGCATTTCCTGACAGTAAACCAAAATGACTTAATGAGACAATTAGGGTGGGATGGAGTAATTCAACGTGACTGAATGCCACATTGTGGAGATCACTTGCTAATGACAGGGAGGTAGGATAAGGAAAGGGAAGGATCTGAGGAGTATTTCCCTCAGAGTGAAAAAAATGCTTCCCCCTCCTCTCATGAGTAACTCAAGGCCAGCTCTTTTGGCAGTGTCTCCAAGTCTCTATACATTGACCCTCCTCTGCCCTTTTTTCAGCAAAGGCACAAGGAAGAAGAAGCACCTTTTGGTCCTTGTCCTTCACATGCCCAGTGATTTGCAGGAGATGTGGGTTCAGTTCCTTGTTCTATCTCCTTTCTGTAATACTCTTGAAAAAAACCTCCTCTCAAAGAGCTGCCTGTCAAACAGGAGGAAGGCAAAGGGTGATTGCTGTTTGCCTCCATTCCTCCTTTCCCTGTATTCTTTAGGATTACCAAAGTGTTTTACTGTCCATGCTCCCAGCACAGTCTGGACATTTCACCGTAGGAGCAGTGACTGAAAAAGAGACGTAGAGACCAATGGCCAGGGCTCATCTCTCAGACAAGTGCTCTAATAATTAGACACCTTGTCAGGCTTGTTCTTCGGGCTCCTCAACACTTGTATTTTTGGCTGCCCAATGGCTTATAGTGCATAGATGTGACTTGGATGCACTGCTGAAGCCTAAAACTGGAGTTACAGATTTTAGGGTGATGGGGAGATTGAATTTGTGTCCTTCTCCCTACTGCTGCTTGCAGGAATTCTCGCACAAATGGCCATCCCCTCTGTACATGTGAGTAGGGCTGAAATCCTTGCACTGGGATGTGTCTGAGGGCACCTTGTGGAGGGTGGTCAGGCCAGCCCAGGTCCTGCTGGAGGGAGGTGGAGAGCCATTTGTACAGGGGCCACCTGAAGAAAGAAACTAACTTCTGGGGCATGGGGGAGCTTTTAGGTTAGGCAGAGGCACAGGTGAGTCTCTGCACCCACTCAGCAAGGTTTTGTGGGTCACTGTTTTGGACTTGGGCACTTGCAGACTCTCTAAGTCCAGTTACAGGCACATCACTGTGAATCACAGCTGTTGTTTTCCTTTGAGAGGTGTTCCTTGTCCTTCTGCATGAGGAGATGAGCTTGCAGGTGGAATAGCAACGTCCTTGAAATCCAAATCAAAAGTGTCATCCAAAAGATACATGTTGGTTGCTTGAAAACATCAGGAGTGTCAAAACTGCATCTTTCAGGCCTGAGTCATGCCTGCCTGCTAATGCCATGGGTGAAACAGAAGGACACTGGGACAAGAATTAGCAAGGGAGGAGCACAAGGGCAGTATCCAGTGATGAAAATTGAAAGGAGCATTAAAAAGAAAGTTCTCAACATCTTCCTGAGACTAGTTCAGACAGGAGTAATTTCACCAGCTCCAGGGAATGCTGCCGTATGTCCATGTCAGTGGGGAGCCTTTGGCTGTGGCACTGGCCAAGTGGCATCTGCAGCAGCCAGGAAGACTGACCAGAATGTAACCTGTTTGACTCAATGTCTGGAGGTCAGGAAGGACACAAGCTTCCTTGTGTTGTGCTTCATGTTTTGGACTTTACGCAAACCACCTCTTCCACAGACGTAAACATTCAGGAGAAGTAGATGCAAACTTTCCAGATTCTCTTCTTCTTGCGGTTACCTCCCCGCTGTGGCGTGATGGGGAAGGGACAGGGAGGTTGCAGGGTTACGTGATTGACGGGTACTTGCTGTAAGTGTTCCTCTGCTGTGAAACGTTTCTGTCCCCCAGTTATTTCTGACGTCTCCTTGCAGATAGCTCAGCTGAGCACGCAGTGAGTTTGGGACTGCTAATACAGTACGCTCACTTTCTGGGAGCAGCTGATAATGTACTCATGCTGGGTTAAGATTTTCCAGAAAAGAGGTAACATTTGCAGATGGTTTGGGCTGACTCCTTTGGCTTCAGCTTTTTTACTGATAGATGAAAGCAGTACACATGACCAAGCTATGGAAAGCTTTAAAAAGTGTCCTCCCTTACCCTGCTTTTTTAACAGTTCCTCCGTTGATAGTTTCTATCCTTGTCTCTTGTGTGACTACAGTCGACACCAATCCTGTTCTTCAGCCTTCCTCGTACCTTTTCTGCATCGAGGAGCTCTGTGCACTCTATCATCCTCTTCTCAGCATACCCCAAAGGGATCAAGGCAGCCCTTCCAGACACAGGTTTTCAATCTTTTTTTTCCTCTCACACAAGCTCTCCCTTCCAGTGGATTCACTTTGCCAAGTGATGGTTTCCAAAGAATCTGTTCTAAATTTCCAATATTTAACATCAGATTTTCTAGTCTTGGAAACACTAGGTCGTTGCCAACCCAAAGTTTAGGGATTGATTGCACAAGCAGACTAGCTAGCCATTCTGAAGGGACAATAACTCTTAAGAGCCAAGCAGTGGTGAGCAGTTGGCAAGTGATGAGGAACAACAAGATGATCCTTCCACTTGCACTGCCATAACCAGAAGAGACCAGGAGTGAAGGAGAATCACCTACTTACGGACCATCTGCATGATGATGCTCAGCCTGGACTTCCTTTCTGGTCAAGGGTCCACTGTAGCCATGGATTAAGGGTATGATTTATCTTACTCTAAAGTTTTTGTCTAAACAGGACATTTGTTTCCCAAATTAAATTAAACTTTAGACTTTTTGACTTAACTGAATCTGTCCAAACACGATCCTATCCTTTACATTACGGGTGTAGTTCTGCCTAAGGCACAATCACTATCATTTGCCCAATGTCCTAGTTAACAAGCAAAATCACCAGCAAGGCAGCCCAGCTGTAAGGGAATTGCAGCCCTTTTCTTTCAAGGATGGTTTTAGTACTCAAAACCATAAACTTTCACTCTACAGTAAATTGGCCAGATAATGTAATTCCACAGCAGCCCATCCCAACCCAACCTTCTCCTCCCCTCCAACAGATCAACTGTCGGCCTTTACAAAGTGATAATAAAAGACCACACAAAGATAATTGTTCATAATTGTCAGGGAGGAGCTTTGCCAGCTCCAGAAAGGCCCTCAAAGTATGCTCTGGTATAGGAACCAGGCCAGCCAGGTGCTGTGGAAGATGTTTGACCACCCCAGCATGTGTTGGTAATTTAAAGCAAATGTCAAGTGTTGGTTTTGGAAAGTCACTGATTTTTGAAGACTGAAGTTTGTTTTTTTTTTTTCTCCAGCAGCTGAGTGTTATCATGACTGCCCTGGGAAAAAAGGAACATTTTCAAACTCTAATGAGCATCTGACGAATTTTGGATGATCCCAGGGCAGCCATGCTAAAAATGTGCAGGGTGCATGCTGAGTTGTGTTTTTCTGCAGTGTTGGCTTTGAATGAACTGGGCCCTTTAATGGTGAAATTGCACCAGTTTAAATGAAAGACCAGATAAAATGGATGTTTAAAGGCAAGTTTCTCCTACTCAGATAAACAGTGGGGATATTTTGCACTTACGTGCTTCTTTTCAACAAAGTTCCTTCAAGATAAGTACAAATAAAATCGATCTTGCACATCTGTGATACAGGAAACGATTTTTACCTGTTATTTACAGTTTGAGGTAAGGAGAAGTTAAGCCATTTGTTTTTCAAATTCCTGTGATTATAACTATTTTTTGGCATGCTTGTTATAGAAGAAGGTTGAATATTTTTCACGTGTGTTGCCTTTTCTATGTGTGCCCTGAGATGGTGTTGGTAGATGTTTGCAAAATGTTAACTGGTCTGTCTCCCACCCAAGAAAATGCAATGACACTTTCTCAGTTACGGACTTCAACACCATTTGCAAACACTTTTGCTATTTACAGTGTGTAGGTGCGATCCAGAACTTAACTTCTCTTAAGTTTGTCAGCCATCAGGCCTTTGTAGATGTGTTAAGTGGCCCGTGAAAGACAGAAAGGGGCTGTGCATGCTGCTGGGAGCTTGCCTGATTTCAGCACAGTTTGAGGGCATCTGCATGCTCTCAGGGGCAGCGTAGGGGTGTCCCAGTTACTTACATTCGTTTAATAACCTCGTCTTTTGAATGCACCACTCTTTCTGGATTGCCTTGTGTGTGCATTTTGCAAACTTGGTGAGACTTCAGGGCTCATTTCCACCAGCTGAGGGGCAAAGATGGAAATGGGGAAGGATGCTCTTGAAAGCAGTGTTTTGAATTCTTACAGCAAAGAGGATCAAGACTACACTTGACAGGGGTAAGGATGGAGTATGGGTGACACAAGACTGCTCTGAAGCTTTGCTTTTTGCCTCCCTAATTTGCACTAGTGTGAATGAGAATAATATATGGGATTTAAAATTTAACCTCCTCTCTTTTTTGCAAAGGCTTTTTGCCTCCCTAATTTGCACTAGTGTGACTGAGAATAATATATGGGATTTAAAATTTAGCCTCCTCTCTTTTTTGCAAACTAAAGAATAACTATTTTGGTCCCTGCCCTCCTCTTACTGAAGTCACCTCTCATTTTCCTGTGAGGTGATGTTCACAGGGAGTCACAGCTCTGCTCTCCCCACTCTCAGATGGGGCCAGAGATAAAATCAGGGATGCTCCAAGGGCTGCAACCAAACTCTTGGCAGTGATTTGTATCTCATAAACTTGATATCACAGTATGGTATCTAGTGCATATTCTGCTTCTTTGTTAAATAAATAACA
>NW_010516876.1:52576-79201 GCF_000687285.1 Phaethon lepturus | reverse complement strand
TCTGAGGTTTTTTTTTTAATTTCTTACTCTTTATTCTCCTTTTGATTTGAGCTTTTTTTAGTACCAAAGTTTGGGGAGGGGGGGAAATGAAGGGAATCCTCCAGGGGTCACAGGGAAAGGAGAAAGAGTAATTTCTTAATATCCCTCACCAAGCAGAGATAAGGCTGACTGAACCCCTGCTGACAGCAGGCTCTGCTTTCTTTCCACAGTCTCCATTGAAGATATTCGGGATGTGAGATCAGGCCATAAAACAGAAGGTATGGAAAAATACGCCAAGGATGTCCCAGAGTATCGCTGCTTTTCCATCATTTTCAAAGACCAGCGGAAAAACCTGGACCTCATTGCAAGTTCAGAGGATGATGCCAACCACTGGATCTCCGGCCTTGGGAAAATCATAGCCCACAGCAACTCCATGAACCAGAAACAGAAACTCCAACAGTATCCTTTGCTTTATAAAGTGATTAATCACACACAAAGATGCACTTGTCTTTCTCTGTGGGTGGAGATAGTGGACTAACCCCCTTTTTTCTTGTTGGCCCTGGGCACTGAGTTTTCTCTCACACTGATGTTGTACCCGGGCAAACTCCCTGGTTTCCAATGCTTTTTTTCCCTGTGTTACAGTGATGCAAGCAAGAGTGGATTCAGGCTTCACATAGCTTTTTAAGCAAAGAATTGCCTCTTTCAGGGAGCTCCAGATAAAACAATCATTATTTTTTGTATTCTTCAGGGGTCTGTTTCACTTGCAATACAGTAAACTCCAGGACAGGCACTTCTTGGCAAGACATGAAAAGCCTGCACTGTTTATCAAGTTTCTCAGTAACAGAAGGCGAGGAAATTGGTTCTCCTCTTCTGACTGCCAAATTTACTCTGGGGTAGCTCCACTGACTTTAGTGAAATTACTCCTTATTTGCCTCAGCGTGGGAGGAAGTTCTCCCCTGAAAGAATTTGCAATTGCTCTAGTGACAATGCAGACATCAGAAAGGAACATAGCAGAGCAGGAAAGGAGAGTGAATTAGTTGTGAAAGGGAGAGTTAGTTATTGGGTGAAATCCTGGCTCTGCTGAATTCACAGGGAATTTTCCCCAGGGCTGCATTTCACTCAGTAAGCTGCTCTGTCACCACAGGTCTCACATCCATATGAAAAGAGAGAATATCTCTGGGTACAGTTTTTGATGTATTTTTACGGTCCCTGTGTGTCTGAGGCCCTGACCATGACACATGAACCTGTTGGCTGATTTCACCCTGATTTGACAGAGCCACAGCAGTCATAAAATATTAAGTTCCTTTAAGCTTCACAAAGATAGGCATCCAGCTATCAGAGAGGAAACCAGATAGTGCTCTCAGTGAGAGAAGGCTGTGTGAGCTTCATGCCTTATTCAGTATCAAAGCATCTGTGGGTGGGAGGGGAGATTTGAAATCCTGAGCTGGGGAAAATCACAAAGCTGGAGTCTGAACCTGAGCAGGCACCAGGGAGTCTTGCCCTCAGTCAAGCCTTCACTCCATGTGGGTTCCCTGCTCAGTAATAATGTACTAATGATGAAAGAGATGGCACATAAATGCTGAGCTTTCACCAAGCTTTACTCTTCTGTGGATTTTCTGAAGTCTAATAAGCACTTGCACAGCCATAGGAATCAGGCTCCATTAGTTCTGATGTGCATGGGATGCTGTGTTTATCTCCTGCACTGTAAGTGTCTTTCTGGATGGTTTTTCAAGCTCTAGGCTGTAAGGTCATTCCTCAGCAGTGTTATCAGTTGTGTGTCCATGGTGGTAGGGAGCAGTCTCTAGACAAGTTGAAATCTTGAAACTCTGATGCTGTTGGAAATGTTGCACCCTGGCAGTTTTCCTTTTAAATGTGAAGGCTTCTCCCGCCCTCACAGAAAGTTGTCTTTGGAGTGTATCAAATTGAATATATTGCTGAAAAACTTCCCCATAAGAAGAGACAAGATTGCTAAGGGGGGAAAAATAACAATGACATCTGCAAGGGAAGAAGGCTGTAAATTTCCAGCATGGAAAAGTGCCTCTCCGTCTTTGGAAAGCAGAATTGAAGCTAAATAGGGTGGGTAGGCAAGCCATATTTCTGGAAGAGTAATTACCGTGCAGTGCTGGCTTCCAATCTGGGATTGTCTCAGGCCGTTTAACGTAACCTGGAATTACAGAACAGCATGATTTCTCATTTGAAATTTGATGATGTTTAATTAAAGCCTGGGATTTTAAATTTAGTCTGTCTTCACTGGGTTTGCTTGGCAGTGTGGGCTTACTCGGATCTTCCTTAAACCTCAGATGTGTTCTTTGCATGTGTGAGCACAGAAGGGGAAGAGTCAGTAGATGAGGAGAAGTGTTGGGTCCTCTGCCTGTCCCCCACGACTGGAGAATGGCCTTGCAGTGTATCTTTTCCAGCCTCCAAAACCTTGCAAAGCAAGTAAGGAATGTGCAAGATTTTGAAAACAAGTATTGAAAGCAAAAACCTTGATAGTTTCAGATGGGGATTGTTCAGTTAATAATACGATGGAGTTGCCTGTGGTAGCAAGGACTCAATTTAGTGTCTCGTGTGTCCTTTACAGTCCTATATCCCTACAAAGATAAAACTCCCACATGCTTGATGAGTACTTCTGGTGTTCTTACACATACAGTACTGTTTTATTAAGCCTCAGATTGAACCCTGCAACAAACTGGCATAGGTTATTTAGCAAGTATTGCAGGTACGTGTCAGGGAAGACTTCAGACCAGAAAATACAGGAGAGTTTTCATTTGAGTAGTGTGGCACAGTCTGCTTCGATTCTGGGATTTATGTAGGAGCTTTTCTTCTGGTTGGGAATCACTTACCAGAAGTTTTGCAGTATTTCTCTTCTGAGCACATTCATGGGATATCTGCCAGATAGTTTCAGTCATCCCTCTTTGGTTTCTAATAGAAAGCTGGTAGCCCCGGAGCTGGCAGATCCTTTAAAAACAAGAGACTGGAAGCAGGCTCTCTCCGGATGTGTACAGCGATGGGAACAGCTTTTTCCTAGTCCACCCAGGCCCAAATAGGCGCATAAGGTGAAAGGAAGACACACAGCTAGGGCTGCAAAATGCTGTTTGCATCAGATGAGAAGAATTTTGGTTGAAGTGCTTAGTTCATCCAGCTTGTTTAGAGCTCTCTGAAACCTGAGGGTGACCAGTTGCATGGGGAGTTTGGGTGTTTTGGGGACTGAACGCTGCTGTTTGCTGAAATGAGAGACAGGGGCTGCAGTTATCTGTAGACTCTTTTTTTTCTCTTTGCTGCTTGTCCTTGCAGCAAGTGGGCCCGCTGTGGGGCTGTTCTCTTCGTGAGTTCTGATTTCCCTCCTGCATTGCTCAGCCTCCCTGGGAGGGATGTAACAGGACCTGGGCATACTCTTCTGCAGATGCATTTTACTGCCCACATATTGCCTTCCAGAGTCGACTTTGGATATGTGCATGACCTCTCGGTGCTCATGATCAGTGGAAATGACTGCAGACTTTAAAAAAAAGGTGTTTTTTTGCAGTGGTTAGAGCAAAAAGAGTAGTTTCTACACACAGTTAGTGTTATCCAACCCTGCTGTGCATCTCTGGCTGTGACAGACTGGATTTCCTCTTGGCTCACTAGAGTTGCACATTACTCCTGCCTGTTATTTTTACGGCAGGCTGTGAAGGGGAGCGGAGGTGCAGGGGCACTGCCGTTGGCACCATGTTGACATGCTGAGCAGATGCTCTTTGCAGAACAGCTGGTGGAGGGGGTGTTCTCCACCCTGGGATGGATGGTGTGGTCCTCCCAGCAGAGCATTCTCCGTGCATGGGAGCTTCATGACTCAAATTTGGTTTTCTGGGAAGAATCAGTCCAAGCCAGACCCTGGTTCAGGGCCCTGGAGTGTCCTTGGGAGCTGGGGAAATGTAGCCTCTCTTTATTTTGGTTTCTGTGTCTAAAGAAAGGGAACATTAATATTACCAGGCTAAGACGGATGCGGTGTGAGGTCATTGCTTAGCACCTGCCAAGATTTTTAAAGGCAGAAAGTTCAACTTTCCATGAGACAAACAATACTTACAAACAGTTTACACATATATCCATAGTTTGGAAATATTTGAATGCAGTGGTAGGTGTGGTGAATATTCTGTTTCAGGGTTATGTCTACAACCCCTAAGGTTGTCAGTTAATGCCCTTTTTTGGGGTTGTTCTGAAAGGCCCAGTTAAAATGTTACGGCATTATATGCCTCAGCTGGTATTTGATAATCCTGAGGTTTACTCCACTTAACATCCGGACTGGGCATTTTAAAAAGATATTTTTGGAATGAATTTGAAGCAATGCTTCCTATGCAAGACATGGAAGATTACATTTGTGGAGATCAAATTATTACATCTATCATCTTTCTATCAAAAAATAGGAGATTTTTCTGGGTCTTTATTTGTCAGTAAAGCATATTAGAGACAGACAGTTCCCTAGTGCGAGAAGTATTTTTGTTGTTGTTTAAAACTGCAAGGTATCTCAACTGTCTAACATTATTTTCCTAAGAGAGTGCAAGAACATAGGAGACCCAGTTCAAATTAACTGGCATCACATTAAAAAGCTTGTTTTTTATAGTAATTACTCCAGATCCATAGATATACTAATGTTATTATAAACCAAGCTCTTATGAACTATGATCACAGCATGATAACAGGAATAGATCCTGTGCATTACACAAGGGGAAGCCGACATCCACAAAATTTGGTTTGATTCTGCTCACAACAAGGTTCTTAAGACAGGTAGGTAGAAAACCCTAAATAAATACAGAAGGTGAAGGTGAGTTGAAAAATTAACGTTAATGCTTCTTTTGGAGAATCCCTGTTCAATGTTCAGCTTGGTATACTGAATATTGACCAAATCTTTAACAATCAGGTTACCCCACCTGGGAGCTCTTGTCATCCCTCCTCTATCTCCTTTTAACAGTCTGGAGCTGAATGCACTTTCTGTCATAAAAGAGAAATCAGACTTTTTTGAGATGTGTCTGTGGCCAGAAATTCCTACAGGGTAAAGAGAGCTGATCCAGCCTTGGCCAGATGGTGAAAAGCTTCTCCTGGGTCATGACTGCGTGTATTGCAGAGCATTTTGCTTCTGCCAAAGCACCATTTTGCTCTCTCAGAGCAGAAGGTGAGATGATATAAGCTGTTCAGTGGTGGCATGCTGATTTACAGCATCTGGAGACATGGTTCAGAGTCTTTAGAAGAGGTTTCCCCCCCACCATGGGTAGCAGAAGGATGGTATTTAGGCTAGGCATTGACCTGGAAAGATTTCCTTACATCATCCTGCAGCTGGATTCATACCTGCCTGCGGAAAGCTGATAAAAACAAAGACAACAAGATGAGCTTGAAAGAGCTCAAGAACTTCCTGAAAGAAGTGAACATTGAAGTTGATGACTATCATGCCAAGAAGATTTTCCAGGTAATGAGAGCAAGCAGATAAAGTACTTGCTGTTGGCTGAGGTCAAGGTCTCGCACAGCTTTCAGCTTTGATTGGAGACTTAAGCTAAAGTGAACTCCTAGCATACCAAGGAAGGACTCTTGGTTTTTGGTGCTCAGCAGATTCTCTCTAACAACTAAGTTAGGACAGCACAATGCTTTTGATTAAGGTCTGTTAAGGTCTTTCTTTACCATTGAAATCCAGTTTTGCCAGGATTCAGAGAAGATGGGATGCAAACATCGATAATGTAAGAAAAAGCGAGAAGCAAAGTGCAAGTGCACTTTGAGTCCCAGGTGTTTCAGGAGTTCTGCATACCACACCACATGTCAATGCCTAAGTCTGGCTGAAATTGGTTTGATTACAATTATGAACCCAGATCCTCACCTTCTCAGAGTAGGAGAGTGCAAAGTGACAGGTGTAAACAAAAAGAAAATCCAAATTAGAAAAAAACCCCAAGCAGATTAATGATAGATATGCAACACTGCACCCAAGCCTGGACCAGTCTGGTTGATTTAATAGCCGAAGGCGTATTTCATCTGCTCAGGGACATACACTTCTAAATTCTCAAGATTCAGCTTGCTGCCTTAGCCTATCAGCAGATAAGAAAGGGATGAAAATTTCTCAGTTGTTAAGCTTTTGGTTTGCTGAGATGAGATAAAACATCTGGATAATTTCCAAACTTCCATCCTGTTTGAAGCAGGATTTGAGTTCATGGGTGGGCAGTTTCAGAAATGCTTTTTCTGATTAGTGGTAAACATGTGGGTGGTTTTGGACACTGGGCAGTAGTTCTCCTGCTCCTTCCTGTAAGCAGATAGCAAGGAAGGTTGGCAAGATCTCACTAGGACCTTCCCCCAAAGGAGGTACAAGTTTCCTAATCTTTGCTTTATGGAGGTCTCTCTGGTAACTCTGCAATAATTGGGGGAAGGTCATTAGCAGATCTTAAAGAATTTCAGCTTGCAAAATCTTACGGATATACTGCCCACTCTGGCTGTATAGCCCATGCTTTATTCCCTGCTCAGGAAGACCCTGGAAGAATTGCAGTAAGGCTGGGATTCCTCTGATTGAGTTAGATGTCTACACTGTAGACATCTACATTGGAAGTAGTCACCAACACTTACACTTCCTTTGCAGTCTGAGTAGGTCAAGCCAATAATGGAGACTGGGGTGTGACTCACCTCATCCTAAAGCATACATTCATCTCACATATGTCAGATGAATCACTCCCTACATCTTCAAACATCTAAAAAGACACCCTGTTTTTGAGAGGCACAGTCTCCTCTTCATTCAATGAACCTCTTTTGCTATTGCAATAGTTTCAAGGGAGCTCTAGGAGTGGACACTTGATGAAGTTCAATTCTCTTTTTGCTTAAGGACTCCAAGTAATTACAAAACCTTGATTCAACCCATCTAAATACAGGGATCTAGTTGAAGTATCCTCATTAGACATGTAATTGTTGTAAGTTTCCTGTATAGCCACTGGAAAGAGAGGCTCTTTGGAGGTTAATTCAGATCACTTGTGAGCTGAATTGCCTTCATAAGAGTCTGTCTTGCTCCTAAAGCAATTACATTTTCAGTTTACATACTACCTAAACTTAGATGGACTGAGATATGTTACATCATATTAAAAGGGTGATCTTTTCTGTCTTAGTGAGTTTTTCTTCATTTAGTCACAGGAAGGAAGGGTGATCAAGGATTCAAGAGAGAGCTACGGGGCATGTTCTCACATTATTGTTGCTTTTCATCACATAACTCTGTGTCCACATCTAGGTTTTAGACACTCTTGAGTAAGACATATGCAATGCAATGCACAGAAACTATGCAAAGCTCCTTTAATTGCTCACTTAATTTCAACCTGAATAATCATTCTGGTGCATCAGAAGGGTTCTGACTTTTTCTGGCAGGCCAAGGTTGATGATCCATGCAAGTGAGGTAAAACACAGTATTTTAAGTTGAGAGTATCTTTCTAATTTGGAGGTCTTGTAGCCCAAGCAGAAGGAGCTCACTTTTATACTGTGCATCTGATCTGTCCTGGAATATGACTATGATACCAATGCTATTGTCCTATTTCTATCACAACCTTCAAAGGCCACTAATGAACAAACTTCCCAAGGCACATCACTTATAGCGCCAGTTTTCTAGAAGTGATATCATGTCATTTTCCCTGTTGTGTCTTAAAGAAAAGGACGTCTGTCATTCATGGCAACCCTTCAGTCTCCACCAGTTGGTTTCCCTCTTTATATTCCTTTTTCAATTGCTAACTGTCATGCTTAGCTTAGCTTGTGAGATCTGCTAAAGCCACAGCACAGGATGATAGACATGGAAGGCAGCAAGGAAAAGACAGTTCCTAGACTGCTCAGACCTAATTTGAAGGTGTCTGTAGTACTGAGCATTTCACAGATGTCCCCTCCATGAATGAATATAGCTTCTATGCAGCAGATTCTACAGTCAGGACAAGTTGAACTTTTTGCTGTCGGTTCAGTTTGTGGAATGCTGTGCATCATGATAATTTTTTTTTGTTTTATATGTGCACCACAAACAGATAGTGAAGAACTCCAGTGGAGAATTTGCAGAGGGTGAAGGTCCCTCATTATATCTTGCTTGGGGCACTGCCAAAGCCACCTTGGCCATCACTGAGATCATTAGCAGGGTTAGGCTGAGATTGGTATGATGACTGTTTAAACTGAGACATGCATTTTGGTCATAAAACCCAAGACAATAACTCTATCTATCATAAAAGATCAAAGATGGAAAGCAATTTAATTCCTCTGGTTTGACAAGTTACTATCTGTCAGCTAAGTTGTTGTAACTGATGGTAACTTGTCCATAGCAAGGGTGAAGTGAAATGCACCATAGCCTCTGAGTGGCCTGGAGCACACTTTCTGTTCCTGGAGCACAGGCCTGAAGAAGAGAAGATCTTAGGCCAAAGACTAAGTAAGGCAAGCCATGTCCTGCAGGGGTTTTGACGTCCATGCCAAATATTAGATTTTTCAAACTTACCTGAAATGTAAGATGTGAATGGGCTGTATGGGATGAGGACACCATTGTTAAGCACCTGTTTGCTTGCTTTAGATATTGAGGGAGAGGGAATCATCATAATAAGAAGACATTAACTAGAAGTGGCTTGATTGTTGAAATTTGCAGGGAAAAACACTTGGAAGCGGTGTAATGCTCCCTGCCCATAAGTGATTCCTCTGAGATAGGCTCTTGCTTTGCATTGTAGCTTGTTTTGCTCAGCCCATATTTAATGCAGAGGTTTACATCCCGGAGGTGACTGAAAAATAGTTGTTCACCTTTCCGTGAAGAATTCTGCTAGGAACAAACAATAAAATTCATATCAGTATTTGCCACAGAAAAATTATAATTTCTGGTGAAAAATTGAATTGAGCTGTTGTCCTTCACGGGGACACTAACATGTATACCTTAAACTCCGAATCTTTCATGGTCACCCAAGTTCTTGACTGTGATTCTCTGTCAGAGCTGTTATTTAGTGGAGAAGTTCAAACCACAGAGAAACATGGAGGCACAAAGAATTTGAATTTGCAGCTCCTTGAGAAGTTGATACCTGATTTCAAATTTTGTGGGGATTTTGTTACTTGGTGGTTTTTGAATGAGGATGGGAAAGTTCCATGGAAAGAGGGAATTTTTCATACCTAAACATGCATATGTTTAGCAGGATTTTTTTTTAAGCCAGTTTTGATGCCATCTTTGCAACCAGCCCTACTACGAGCCTTGACAGTCTCTTGAGGCCTGAGCTCAAACCCACTAAGATCAAATCGCAGGCCCTTTTCACTTTACTTACTGAATATTAGGGCCACAGTCTCTATCAGTAGTTTAAGATGCACTGAGTTAATTGTTTCCCTATATTCCTCTGCCTCTTGAGATCAAGAGGTACATTTCTCCTCAGCCTTGATTTGTACTTAGATTGTCAAGGAGCTGTCTTTTTAACTTACGGTTTGCACAGTACACAGTGCAGTGGGGCTCAAGGCCATGCCCGGTGCTTTTCAGCACACTGATAATATAAGTAAATAATAATAATTGTAACTGTTATATGACTGTTGGCCTTGTCAATGAGAACCATTGTTGTTGACCAAGTGCTTCTCATTCACTGGCCAGTAACCATTTCCAATTATTTTGTGTTCTGCGTTGTGTAGCCCTGGTGCAGATTACGGCTGGCATATGCCAGAAGGAAAGAAGGTTTTCACTCCTTCTCCCCTCTACGTTTACAGCACTGTGACAAGTCCAAAACAGAGGCTCTGGAGGATGATGAGATAGAGGAGTTTTACAAGATACTGACAGAGAGGAAGGAAATAGACAAGATCTTCCAAAAGTACTCGGATGCAGAAGGGTTCATGTCTTGCCAGAACCTGGTGAGGTTCCTCTATGAGACGCAGCAAGAAGAAGATGCTGTTGTTGCTGCCCCTGCCTTAATTCAGAGATATGAGCCCAATGAAAGAGGTAGGTTGGAAACTCTGGCTGGTTTGGCTAAAAATTTTGCTTTCTTGATGAACTATGAATTGCTTTACTGCTGCTTTCTTCTGCAGCCATGTGTGTTATTTTCTCCCTGCGGCTCGTTCCAAACCACCAGTCTTCTAGGGGAACATTAGCAGCTCTAGGAGAGGAGGGCACAGGAGAGCCTGGCAAATAATGTTCTTCAATTTTGGCTTGGGTACACTGAGCAACTGGAGAGAAGCTGATAAAGAGTTGGCTAGAGGGTGCTGAAATTCCTGAGGGAAAGGCTCTGATGGCTTATTCAAATGTCAAGACCTCCTGTGGCTTTGCAAGGTTAAGAATGTAGCAATATTTCTGTTCTCCAGAAGCAGGAATCGGGGCAGTTGTTTTTGAATGTGGGCACCCGAAAAGCCATCAGGTGATGAGATCTCTGAGTAGAGGGCCAAGAAGGTGACAGCTGTTTAGGAGAGCAATCACAGAACTGTCTTTCTGCTCAGAAATTAAGTGAATTGCCATTCTGGAGCACCTTGGAGGACATGTTCAAGAAACGAACACAGGATCATAGGCTGTTTTTGCACTATCCTGGTGTACCTTCAGGAGAGGAACAATGCTTTGCAGATGTCACACTTAGGGATTAGACTGGGATCTAGCTCAGTCCCTCAAGATGGGAAGATCTTAATTTCTCCCCAAAGTTAGATAATTTTAGCATTTACTCTTTGCAAGTCATGTATTCATTGGATAATCTAGACAGGAATTATCTGGCTATGTTTAGACATCTGACAACTTCTCTGTGTTGGCATGAAGGAAACTTGAAGTGCTGAAATGGAGATTTTTATACTCTGTATCTCTGGAGACAGGTGAGGTAAGTGCTGTCTTTGACACTTTTAAGGTGTTATCAAGGAAAGCAAGTGTCGTAAGAAGCCATTCTTGTGAAGGGGTATTAAAAGCATTTTCAGGCAGATGAAGCTGTCATCATCATCTGAACAGCATTAATATCTTTACTATTAGCTGAATGCCTAGGGAGCACATTCTGCCTTTGAGATCCTCTGGAGAGCAGCAGGCATCATGGTGAAGATGATGGCACAGCTTGGTAGTGTCAGATTTTCAGTATGGGGTTTCTGTCTATTTGTCTGGCAGCCAAAAGGGGTAACGCCATGACCAAAGATGGTTTCTTGATGTACCTACTCTCCGATGATGGGAATATATTCAACTCCTCCCACCGTAAAGTTTACCAGGACATGACTCAACCTCTCAGTCACTACTTGGTGTCATCCTCACATAATACTTATCTTATGGAAGACCAGCTCACAGGTCCAAGCAGCACAGAAGCCTATATCAGGTAATGTATATGTGTGTGTGTATTTTTGTGTGTGTGTGTTTATGTATGTGTGAGAGGTTGACCTCTTTCTTATAGAAGACATAGGGTGCACCTATACTGCTAGATGCAAGAGGACCAAGAAGCAATCTCCCAGCCCAAGACCATGTAATGTGCGCTGGCCCATGTTCACATCAGGGTTAGCTGTTTCTCAAACAGGTTGGGCAAGGCCCCCCTTTTCATAGAACTTCGATGTGGGTCTCCACTGGGCCCCATGTGGTGTCCACCTGACTGTAAGATGTATAATTAGTACATTTGGGAGTGGTTTAAAATATCTGCAATCATGTGGAGGCTGGATTGCAGCCCTCTAGCATGGTGTTTTCAAAGCATGATGCTGAGGGGGTATGTTGCATTCCCCAGAATATGGCATGAGAGAGTGCAAGGAGCTTACAAGGTGCAAAGATTTCTGGGACAGAGCTGTAGGACTGTGTAAGGACTGGAAGCAGCCAAAATGATGCATACTGTCATGATGTTTACAATCGGTACTGCCTTTTGGGAGTACCCCCTGGTACTATCCTATGGACTATCTAGGCATGGACTATCCCTAGAACCATGCTGGGGTTTATTTTGAAGACACCTAGTTGGAGCGGTCCAAAACAAGGAGGTGGGATGTGAGCTAATGGAGCAGTGTGGGTGATCAGGAAGCTTATGCCTGGTCCCTCTTTAGCAGCTCAGATGCTCCCATGGTGTCCCTGGACAGAACATTAGGTGTTGCCTATTTCTGCCTTTAACAACGACTGCTGTCTGATGTTTCATGGCCACACGTTTGCAGTGGCCTTTACTAACTTGCATAACCACCTTACATTACTTCTGCTATGACCTGTACTTTTATCAAGTGAGACAGTGTTTCCTTATAAGCAAGCCAGTGACTGCAATTCTGTCTTTGTTTATTACTTATCTGATTCTTGGGGAACAATGGCTGTCTAGAGTCACAAGCTCAAAAGAGTAGAGAGTGAAATCTGGCATAAGTTGCTTTTCAGTAGCTGTTTGAATTCCTCTTACAGTATCTTAAAATTACAGAATTATGTTTTGGTTGAAAAAAAAAATCCCATTATTCTTCTTGCAAAGAGTTAAAGGAGTTGTGTTATCTGAAACATACAGGGAATTACTGTAAAAGAGACAAGATCACCTCCTAGACAGAGAAGTCTGTACAGGGGGAACCTACATTTGAAAGTAAATTAAAATGAAAGCATGGATATGTGGAGGCAGGAATTTCAAGTGGAAATTCAGTCTGTAGACTCAGTTTGGGAAACTGGCCCTCAGCAGCCTCCTCAGCTGTGGTGGAGTTCCCACAGGTCCGTCCCTGACAGCTCTGAGGATTCATCTCTCACGTCTTATCAGGTCTAGCTGAAGAAGTCACATAATCCAGGCTTCATGACCTGGCTTCTAAGGCTGACTGTCTTACTATCTTTCTTCCAGTGCAGCCACTCTTGATTTTCTCTTCTCTTTACCATCTTTGGGAAAAGACTTGGGGCACAGTCATGAGTGTCTTTTCTCATCTGGCACTCACTATGTCGTCTTCTATGGATAATTCTTACTTTGGACTTTCACTACCTCCTTTTTCAGATCCCACTGTGTTTTCCTTGCTCAACCTTGAGCTCTTTCTGCTGACCCTGAACTCTCATGATCCCATCCTTTCTCCATCTGCTTTCCTGTTTTTCCAAGCTCCTCTTTTCTCCCTTGCTCCCTAAACTTCCCATCAGCCTTGCCAGGCAATACCTGTGCCTGATGCACCCTCATTTTGAGATGGAGCAGAAGGTTTAGAACCCAACCAGGTCCCTTCTTTGTTTCCAGAGCCCTCACCAAAGGCTGCCGCTGTGTGGAACTGGATTGCTGGGATGGCCCCAACTCGGAGCCCGTCATTTATCATGGCTACACTCTCACCTCCAAGATCCTCTTCAGTGATGTCATTAAGGCCATCAAGAACTATGCTTTCAAAGTAAGGACAAGGGACCCTCTAAGATTTCTCATATTGCACAATCCAAGATGGATAGCAGGTCTCTGCCCTCCCAGCAGAAAGCATAAACAATGAAGACTTCACCTTACCATTTGTCATGGGTACAAGATATGCCCTTCTGTCTGGGCACCCATGTTCTGCTTTCTGCAGAGATCCGTTCCTGGGAGTTGCTGGACAGGCAGGGCACTGTCTGAGATGAGTTTGAATCTATACCAGCACAGCTGCATCCTGGACCCCACTGCAATGAAAATAATGCCCGATATCTTGAGCATACATGGTGGGAAACGCAAACAGGGTTATTCAGCCTGGAGAAGAGATGGCTCTGGGAAGACCTTATTGCAGCCTTCTAGTACTTAACAGGGGGTTATAAGAAAGATGGGGACAGACTTTTCAGCAGGGCCTGTTGCAATAGGATAAGGGGTAATGGTTTTAAACTAAAAGAGGGTAGATTTAGACTAGATAGAAGGAAGAACTGTTTCACAATGAGGGTGGTGAAACACTGGAAGAGGTTGCCCAGAGAGGTCGTAGATGCCCCATCCCTAGCAACATTCCAGGTCAGGCTGGACGAGGCTCTGAGCAACCTGATCTAGTTGAAGATGTCCCTGCTCACTGCAGGGAGGTTGGACTAGATGACCTTTAAAGGTCCCTTCCAACCCAAAGTATTCTATGATTTGTGTGGCTTTGATGTCTCAGGGTCTGATCCTAGTTTAGAGGAACCCATGTGTATGTGTTTGTTTTGGAGGAACTGATGTGAAGGACTGCTTTTACTCTGCTTTAAAAGGAATGTGCAGGTCTGGCATCTTTTATGGCAGTGCTGGGCCAGTAGCCTTTAAAAAACCTTGGTTCTGTCCAGACTCCCTGGGCTTTCTGCTATTTTCCTTAAGTGCACTTGAGAGCTGGTATCAAGTTTCCTTTGGGGCTATAAAGCAGTGACAATCACAATGCCTTCAGCACACAAAATGACTAGGGGGGCACACAGGGAACCAGATCGGGCCTATGCACGAATGGAGGAAGGATTCATGCCACCTAAGCATTTGAGCAGACCCAGTGATTTCAAAGCCTCTCTTCCCAGTAATTCCTCTGAGGTAGGAAGGTGCTATTGACCCACAGTGCAAATGGAGAGTGGAGGCACAGGGAGTCTCATCAAAGTGCCCCAGCAAGTCTGTGGGAGGCATCCTGACCCAGCCTGGTACCCTGTCCATTGAGTCATCATCTCCAGAAGGCATCAGCAGATATCTGAGTAGCTACTGCACAGTTAAATTTGTCCATTTTTAACAAGTGCTCATTTTAGCAGAATACTAGACCCTACTGTTGACACACTCATTTCCAGAGAAAACAGCACTGCGGTTTATATCAGTTGCTATAGACTAGTGAAATTGCAGAGGTCACTGATGATGTATGTTGCTGTCTTGTTCTAGACCTCGCCGTACCCTGTCATCATCTCCCTGGAGAACCACTGCAGTGTCGACCAGCAGAAGGTCATGGCTCAGCACATGACGACAATCCTGCAGGACATGCTCTTGGTTGCCCCAGTTGATGGAAACAAATCCCAGTTTCCCTCCCCAGAGGTGAGCAAGGCCACTCTAGCACTTTCTGCCTTCTGAGGGTGGGACAAGACTTCTTCTGTCTTCTTGCTGGGTGCCAAGTAGTGGACAATATGCCTGAGGGCTGGTGGGAATTGTACTTGCTGAGGAACAAATACTGTCTGTGGGCACTGGTGGAATAAGAAATAGGATTATCTAGGAGTGGCCGTTGCACATGAAGCACAAAATGCCCTGTTGTTCCTTGTTTGTTCTTTAAAGTCTTAGAGGAGACATCCCTGCAGGACTGAGGACATTCCTGGTCTGTTTACCAAGGCCAGGGAATGTCCTTCATCCCATGAGGATGTTGCTTTTCTGGTTTGTCCCAGAGGAGCTGAATCTTGTCTGTCTTGTGTCTGCTACCCGCACCCAAAAGAGAATATGACCTTCTTCAGGCTAATCCTCTGAAGCACTCTTAGGTTGCTGCACATGCAGGGAAGATGAGCACCACAAGGAGTGACTACAAAGTATCTCTGTGTTTTTAATCCAGCAAGACTGGACACTGCCTGATTTCATGGTGGGTGAGATGTTTTGCTCTGTGCTGAGGGTTGTAGCATATGCTCCCCTCCTGGTTTAATGCCTTGAGTGCTCTACTGTGGAGATCCAGACTGCTGATTAGGAAGCAATGAGGGCTGGAAGAATAGCTGTGATTGCTTACTCCTCAAAACTCAAGGGGAAAACCAGGACAAGTAGCCTAAAACTGTATCAAGCACGAAGTGTCCTCCCACTGAGAATGGCCTAGTGGGGGGATGCAGATGTCCATGGATGACAAGGGGAGGCCTGAGGCTGTGTGGAGATGCCCCTTTGATTCCCATGAATCAGGGCAGCTGTGGAGCTGGGAGCTGAGCTTGGACCTTGCAGGGGGAAGGAGATATATAGCCCTCAACAGTGGACTGACATTACATAATCATTAGCTGACAATTAGAAAAAATTGGAAGTGGAATCTTAATATGAAAAAAAAAAAATCCAAAACAGAAGCCAAAATGAAACATTCATCTGTTTCCACCCTTTGGTTTGTTTTTTCTTTCTTTGTTTTCTCTAAGCACTTTGCAGAAACACACTTCTGTGTGGATAGCTGCAGTTCCCTTTAAATTGCATTTCTTTGCTAAAGAAATAATTTGCCCAAAATTGGATAAGCATGCCTAGCCAGAGCTGGAAGGAGTTTGTGGGTGGGATAAAGCTGGCAGTCAGCAGGGGAGAAAGGAGAGGAAAATGATCCACCCAAAATATCTTCTATATTTGTTCTCCCTCTCCCTTTTCTTCTTTCCCCTTTCTGACTTTTCCCTTTTGTTTGGGAGTGTTGTGCCTCACTTGATACAATGCCTAGCACAGAGCGAAGCCGATCTGGGTTAGTCCCTAGGCACCAGTGCAATAAATTAGGATGAATCATAATTTTTAATGCTGCTGCTTCAGCAGGACCTTTGCACTGGGGCAGACAAGGTGCTTCCATTGAAGAAGTCACTCTCCCAGGGTGAGGATACACCCAGCATGGAGACAGGACTCTGCAGGCTGTTACTGAGTTAGAAAAATCAAAGTCTTCAGTGTCACCTGGCTTGCTATTTATACTTGGTGCAGGATCAGGAAAGCTGCTGATGGCTTTTCAAAACACTGCTGTGTGACCAGGGGAACGATATGAAGAAAGGAGCAATGCCAGGGAAAGTAATGTGTGATGTGTGTGTAAGGGAATGACCCCAGCTTCCCAAAGATGTTTTTCCCATTCCTGTGCTCATCTAACCTCCTGCTCTGATTGCCCAGATGGACACGTGGCCACAGCTGGAACTAAAGGGCCCATATCTACCTTAGTGAATGGATTTGGGCTGGTATGCTCCATTGGAGGGGCTGACCCATTTAGCTAAAAGGGAGAAAAATTGCCAATGTAGCAAAACCTATCCTTTTCCCTCCTGTACTTTTTCTCTGCTTTCCTGCTATGTGAACTAGGAGAGTGCAAAGGGCTGAACTGCTAAATTTTTTTGAAAAATACATTGAAGGTGAAACATTAAGAAAAAAAAAATCCAAACCAGAAGCCTCTTCGTTTTTCCACTTCCTGTGAAGCTGGCATGAGGAAGCCTGGATCAACGTACTATTTTTTATATTAGAAAAAGGGTGGGACCTGTAACTGGGAAGAGGACTGAAAGACTGTAAATAAAAACAGGTGAAGAATTGCTGCGGATTGTGTTAGCAGGGCAGTGTCAGTAATTAAAGGAAGATCAATACAGTTTGGATTCACGCTAATGCTAACGATTCATAACACAGCCCAGGGCAGGCATCTGATTTATCAGGCTCCATTCAGGAGCAGTGTTGAACTACACAGAGCATCTAAATACCTCCCTCAAGCTGCTGTCTTTAGGCCCCCATGGTAGATTAAAGGTCTATAGGATGAAAGGCCAAAAGCCACAAAAAAGCTCCAGGCAATTCCAGTGTTGTAGGGAAGAGTGGCTGCAATCTCTGCTGCTGGTTGCTTGTTGCAGTCCCTTCTGCCCCATCCCTGATCTGCACAGGGATCTGCCAGGGCCCCTTCCCCTTCTCCCTTCATCCCAGCTAGAAATGATTCAAAAACCCAGCCCTGGAAAGAGACTAAAACAGCTGCCAAAAGTGCATGCAACTATTCAGTGTATCAGGCATATCTGAAACCCCTCCAGCTCTTTGTTACTGGACACCTGTGTTTACGACAGTGGCTTTGGGTTTAACAGGCCTGTCTTGGTAGGTGACCCTTAGGACCATGAGCCCCCCAGCTGGGAGAGGCAGTGGGCCTCTCCCATCCCACACCTCCAGTGTCCCACCAGCTGGCCCATCAGTCACATACACTGCTGTGTCCAGTCCCCCCATTTGACATCACTTTGAGCTATGAAGCTCAGGAACCATTTCCACTATGGCAGTGGCAACGCAGGGCTCAGCACAACTGATCTGAGCAGCAGGGTGACTGACATGCTCGGACCTGTGCTCACGGCAAGGCAGTAAACACCTCCGGATTCATCTCAGCTAAGTCTAGACTAGGTTCAGTCACAGGTCGCTAAGTCAGCAGTGGACCCTGGGAGCCATCTGCCCGGGAAGGGTTACTTTTGCTTCATACACTCAGCATGAATGTGGCTTCAAGTCCCTCTGCCTTATGCCTAACTCTACATCCATGCCTTTCTCCAAGGTTCGCCCAGCTTGTGTCAGCCTTGTCTGCAGTGCATCTTCTTGGCTGAAGTCTTGAGCTGTTTCTCTCAATTCTCTCAAAACTTCCTTTGATAATGTGTTTCTTCCCCTTTTCTGGAGACTCTCTTCATCCTGTGGTGCCGCTCATTGTTAAACCCTGCAACAAACACTCCAATTTACAACTAGGCTGAACGACATACACAGATGGAGATGTGATATCAATTAGTGCATCTGGTCTGCACATCTCCTTATGAATGTGAACATGTTAATCCTCACAGCTCCTCAGAAGTCTGGGGAGATGGATGTCTTCATCATGACAGTGGGATATAAGGTGGCAGTGCTCAGACCCTGTATATCGATGAACGTGAGCACTTCACTTTGGGCTCCTTTTGAGAACTAGTTAATACAACCAGGGGAGCTGGAGGTGTGGCCCATGTCCTTGGAAGTGTTTGTCTAAATAGTCAAGAAGAATCACACCCTGGGAGTGTTTAGTTCTCTCTGTTGACTCTAAAGGAGGTGTTGAAGGCACAGAAAGTTTGATGTGGTGGATCACTTTACAAATCTTTCAATCTCACTGATGAAAACTGGAAATCAGACCTTGTCATGGCTTTCAGGTTGCTAGTAGGGGCAAGAAACTTTCAGGTAGGATAAACAAGGATATACATGGCATTGTATTGGCAAATTCTGAGATTGCGTTTTTCTGGAATAACTAGCACCCTCCAAAGCCAGGATTACTGAACACATCCATGTGGCAGCAAATCTCCCACTGAATTCACTGGAAGCTGCAGGATCTAGGGGTGCTTGTGGGCTGAATTAACAGATTTTGTAGCATAATCTGATCTCTTGGAGATTGCACCCAGGCAGTCACCCTTCTCAGTGCTGCTCCCTGATGCCAACATTGCTGCTGCCTTGTTTGGGTTCAGAGTCAGCCCTCTCCAGGCTTCAGCCTTCCTCCCACAGTCAGATCTTGCACAAGAGGTACCTCAGTGGTATGGTGGTCTGTGAGCAACCATGCGCTGTTGGTGTGTTCCTTCACCTGAGGTTTTACATGGACTTTGAAAGAGGCTGGAGAGAGTTGATTCAACACAAGAAATGTGCTCCTTGGATTAACTCAGCAGTCAACTGTGTTACGCTGGTTATTATTAGTGTTGCACCATGGTAGCAGTCGCAGGATGGGTTCTTTTCAGAAGACGAGGTATCTTTGGGAAGGGTCTGAGAACTCTTCCTTAGGCTGTCAGCACCCAAAGGTTTCATCTGCAAGATCCTTTATATATTAAAATCCCATGTCTGCTATGCACGATGCATCTGTCCAGAAATTAATGGACCTCTCTCCCCATTAAAACGTCTAGTGGAGCAGAGGGCTGCAGTGCTTCAGTCCCTGCATGGATCTCACCGTTTCCCAAGTTGTGCTTCTTGTTTATAACCATACATTGTAGAGACTGTGCTAGATTAAATAACAGGGCCACACTGAGGGGCAGAAACAGTGCTGCAAATAGGTCCCATGAGTCCTGACCTCTAGGCTTCGAGGCTTGGCCTTGTTTGCTGCACCACATTCAGTTTTGAAAAAAAATAGTATATTTTTATTGCCTCTAATAGGACGAGAGTTCAAGTTGTCTAGTTGAGGGGATGGACAGCTCTGTATCAGAGGGGAATCTGTGGGCTATCTGGGGTTTTCAGACTCATGGCTTGTGGTTTCAGAGACTGGCCAGAGGCAGGGCAAAACCTCAGTGGAAAAAAAAAGACTTATTTTTTATTCATATCTGTTCGTAATAACCAGTGACTGATGCAACCCTGGCGCTGGTTGCAGCTAAGGAGCTGTTATATCCTTGGTCCTTCAGGGCAGACCAGAATATTTTCTAATCACCAGCTATTTCATCCACTTTTCCTTGTGCAGCAACTGAAAGGGAAGATCCTTGTGAAAGGCAAGAAGCTGAGCAGGCAGGAGGATCTCACCGGAACAAATGGGAACAACAACCTGGAGGCTGAGGATGTCTCTGATGAAGATGAAGCAGCTGAAATTGAAGACGAATCTGTAAAGACTGAGATACAGCAGAAGGGGAAGGTAAGTAAAAGAAGTAACTGAGTCCTGAAAAGGGGCAGACCTGGAGAGGCAGAAAAGCTATAAACCAGATTTTTGCCTATTGCAGAGGGCTCTGGAGGCCTGCATCAGGAAATCCTGTCTTGTTAGCCTATCCCATGACTTATGCTGGGAAACCTCTTTCTACATGGGCTTTGTACCATGCAAAAAAGGAAAAAAAAAAGACAATTGAAATATTCTTTTAATATGTTCCCAGCTAAGTTAGTTTTCAGTGTGTTTTCAGCTACTCAGCTGGGAATACGGAAGGGTGAATTGTTGAAATCGCTGAAGCTAAGGATCCTGGTCCTTTGCTCCGTTTAATGATCTCTGTCCCAAGCACAAAGAGAGATCTTGCAGAGCCAGCCAAGCATGAAGGTTGTCTTTTTTCCTTAAAAAGAGGATGGAGGACCCTGCAGCTGGGACAGGCCTGGAAGTAGCATTTATGGAAGCGGTGGAAGGGCACATGTTCAATCTATCTCTGTCTGATTTCCAGACATCTGTTTGTCATGGGACCACCATGAATTTGTTTGTTACCAGAGGCTGATGCTTTTCTAAGCCACATTTTGGGACATACTTGCACCTTCATTGGCCATGTTTTTCTGAGACAGAGGAAGTGGGGAGGGAAGAGCTACATATCTATGGGGAAGGAGTGGTTGGTTACCAAAGCAATTGGGATGACTATTTCTGGGAGGAAAAGGCTGGCCTTTACACCAGTGTTTTGCTCCCTTATGGAGGACACTCATTTTTCCAGACTGCAGGTCATTGTGAAGGCCATATCTGTTACGGACTAGGTTCATAGGTGACATAAATACATTTGGTCCCACTTGATGGCAAAGCTGATTGACATTGCCTCTGGATCTGGTCTGATCTATGCTTCCCCTTGCTGATTTGCTCACTCTTTGAGGGTCTTTCTTTCTCTGAACTGCAGTCAATAATGTGTATAATTTTGAAGTCTGTCATTTTCTTTCCATGCCTCTGATGAGAGCTGGTGGCTCTCACTTCACCCTTGCACCAATGAATGTGGCTGTGGAGTAGGAGGCACTTACAGTATGAGAACTTCCTAGTTCAAGAGAAAAATGCTCAGGCTCTGTGGAGGCCAAAACATGCTTCCCATCACCTTATTTTCAGGTTTGCATGCTTGGCACCAGGACAGTATGGAAAACTCATTGCTAAGACTCAGTTGTAAAGTTTAGCAACTGGAGGCAGCCATTGATGTTGAATGTTTAATAAGTGATCATGCAGAAGGCAGCAGAAAGGGTATCCCACCAATGAAGAGAGAATCCATCTGAAGAACATCATGCAACAAGGGGCTGGCCCAGCAAAGCATCCGTTGTGTGAAATCCTCTCTTAGCTCACCAATACAGGCTGATTGGGTTGTTCCTGTGTTTGTAGCCCTAATCACTTGTGAGTTGTGATAGCCAAGCTGAAATACTCATTCACATAATAACATGCAAATAAATGCAGAAGGAGGGATGGTCCAGATGAAATGAAATATTCTTGGTAGTAACACTTGGGAAGTCAGTGATATCATTGGACAGGCCAGGATGGGCCTGAGAGGGCAGTGATGATCTGGGAGGAGGGATAAGCAGTCTCCATGCAGGTCAAGGGATGTGGCAAGGGCAGCCTACCCCTTTTCTATTCTTGCTGCATAGGGGTGCCACTGAGTGTTGATAGTGTGCATCCTTTTCATGTGAAGATGGTGGAGAAGAGAAGCCCCAGGGGTCCTAGGCAAAATATGATAAATACTTTTGAGTATGACTGCAGAAACACCCCCAAACCTCTTCGTCTCCTGCTTTTAGAGTGACACCTTGAAGCTGGCCAAGGAGCTGTCAGACACAGTTGTCTACTGTAAGAGCATCCATTTCAATGGCTTTGAGGACCCCAGCCATCCTCGGGCTTTCTACGAGATGTCATCATTCACAGAGAGCAAAGCTCTGAAACTAGCCCAGGAGTCTGGTATGTATGTTCTGCCCTGGCAAAAGGCCATCGTCTGTCCCAGTTCCCTGTAAAGGGACAGCTAGCGGTGGTTAAGCATGAGGAAAAGGCATCCTGAAAGACATGGATTATGATCTCTTTGGCCATGCATGTCACTAAGAGACAGTGGGAATAACTTAATATCATAGAGTCTGTTACCAAGAAGGGCATTTCATACAGGTAGTTTACATTCAGCCACACCCACTAGGCAGGGGAGCATTATATACAGCAGCATCAAGAAGAGCTAAAAGTAGCCCCCATCACTGAAAGGGCCATTTTCTTTTATTTTGTAGGAACCAGTTTTATTCATCACAACATCAGGCACCTGAGCCGGATCTACCCTGCAGGCTGGAGGACAGATTCTTCCAACTACAACCCCATCGACTTGTGGAACGTTGGCTGCCAGATCGGTGGGTGCAACTGAGAGGTTGGAGAGGGTCAGACTGCCTGGGTCGCCCATGACCTGGCTATGGAGGGGCTTCAACTGAGGTAGATGTGTGATCTCAAGCCATTTGCAGGCAGAGAGGCTCAGTGGTCACTGGGAGAGATCAGCTTTTCAGCCAATGCTCAATGACTTCTCATAGACCGTTTTCTGGCCCACCTCAAAACCGTTAGGAGAGCCTTTCCTGCACATTAATGTGTACATCCCTGCCATTTCACTGGAAGCAGAGTTACTGCCATTTAACAAAGGAGGAGGGAACCAGGAGTTACAGTCACTTACTGAAAAGTGTGCTGAAATCTCTGGCAGAGATGTAAATCAAACTCAGCTCTCTTGAGCCCTACAGCAAGGCCATAACCATAAGGGCCAAGCTGTGGCCTGAACTGTTCCCTGCAGTCACAGCAGCACATCATGCTTACTCCCAGGGCATTAAGGCCCCTGATGTCTCAGAGATTTGATGAAAACAAGGGTCTCAGAGCCTGATAAGTGAATTATGTTGTAGCTCTCATCCAGGACACCTGGTGCACCGGTAAGTGGGCAGATGACATGCTTGGGTCTCTTGGTGATACTGGATGTTGGAGATGTCCCAGGTGTGCCTGTGTGGCCCAGCCAGACAAGAACCTGCAGATGCAGGGCTCCCTGGCCCCCAGCCATGTGGACCTGCATGGGCTGGATGTGCCTGGCAGCATAGGAACTTGCTGAGTGCTGCAGCCCCCATGAGGGGCACAAGTACCACCCATCGGCCTGTTTCCCTAGCACTGAGTCTGGCCTCGCGAGAGTCCCTGGGAGGCAACATCAGGTCTTTTTGGGTACACTAAAGCCCGAGCTACATGCCTTATCTGACCTGAATTCAGTTTGGGTGCCCAAAATAAGTTTTTTTCAGAAGCCCTGAGTACCTGCAACTCCCAGTAAAACCAGTATACTGCAGTTATTAAAGTCTTGCTTGCAGGTGGAAAAAAGGGGAGTGCCTTAAAATGCTTTTGGCCATCAGGTATTACAGGTTATGTAAGACCCAGGACCAGGATAAGTTGCAGTCTGTCCTAGAGGTGTCTTAAAAGTTTCTAAAGAGCTTAGCATCACCCTTGAGAAATCGAGGGAGTACTGAGGAGGTGCTGGGATCCATGCGCCACTCCCTTTGTGGTATTAGTGAGACTGTTCACTGAGACTGCTTCCAGGTTTGACATCAATGCTTTTGAAAAGACAGTGGCAAATTGGAAAGAATACAAGAAATCTACCTGGTGTTAGGACACCAGTGAGGCTTGATCTATTTTGGGCAGGGGACAAGAAAGAGATGATTTGATCACAGCTTCCGTACGACTGCATGAGGAGTTCAGACAGCAAGGAGCTCTCTAGTCTAACCAGCAAGGGCATCAATGGCCCTCAGGATGGCAAATGGAAATAGGCATATCTGGGCTGGAAAGGAGGTTTTTTAATGAGGCTAAGTAGCCAGAAAAACAATCTGAGAAGGATTTGCTGGCTTCACTGCAGGAGATAACTCCTTCAGCATAGAAACGAATAGGTTCTTCTGAAAGATGCAGTTGCCCAACCAGGTGACAAAATTCAATGCAGGACACTTTTTGACCCTGTGGCAGGCAGGAGGACAACTGAGATGGCTGTAATGGCTCCTCCTGTCTTTAACATCTATGAATGTAAGAAATCCTCAGGGGTAGCAGGCTGCGAGGGTCAGAGTTTATCAGTGCTCTTTGAAGCATGGAAAAGCCAATGTTTATGTCCATGAAGTGCAATTTCCTGTGAACAGAATTATTATAAAAAGACTCCCATTGATTTATCTGAAAGTGACTGATTTTATTTATTTATGTTGCAGTTGCCCTAAATTTCCAGACAGCAGGCACAGAAATGGATGTCTACCAGGGTCGGTTCCAGGACAATGGGTTCTCTGGGTATGTCTTAAAGCCGGAATTCCTCCGGGATGAGCAAACCAAATTCAATCCAAAATCCATCACAGAAGGAACATGGGGGACAAAGAAGAAACTTCTGCTTAAAGTAAGAATAGAAGTCAGAAAATCTCTCAGTAGCATCCACCTTCTGGGGGGTGTATAGGTTGTACTTTCTCCTTCTCCTCATCCCACCTGGGCAATGTTGTCGTAACCCTACTCACTTCCCACCGCTGGGGTCTCTGCTTCAGTCCTGCATGGGCTCTCATCCTCCAGAGACTTACCTGTTTAATGTTCGGCGATAGGAGAGGTTAAGGACAATATTCACTGTCGTTACAGAAACATACAGGCAGACATGCAGTCAACAGTCACCACTGTTGTTTCCAAGTATCATTTGATCACTGTGTGGACAGCTAGAAAAGTTACCTGTCCCCTAGACAGCTGGTGGGCTGGAGCAATGTTCCTTAGGTGCTTTGGCTCATGACAGCTTCCTCTGAAGGATGTCACAACGCTGTCTCTGAAAGACAGGCTAGTCACAACAGGTCCTGCACTCCTGGAGAAGGAGAGGGAAGTTTGCCAGGGAGACCCCACTCCTGATGATGTCCTGACCTCTTCCTCTGTTTCCTCCACAGATCATCTCTGGTCAGCAGCTGCCCAAGGTGAACAAAAGCAAAAACTCCATTGTTGATCCTAAGGTAACGGTAGAGATCCACGGCATCCAACAGGATAACAACAAGAAGCAAACCAAAGTCATTGAAAACAATGGTAAGGGAATTTCTTCCATGCTGTGCTCTCCTGGGGCAGTAACCCTGTGGTTTCATGTAGCAGAGTGTTCCTCACCAAGACTGCTGCCCTGTGGCCAGACTGGCCCAGGTGCACCCAAGCCTGCCACACTAAGCAGATACATGAGATGCTGTTGGCCTACTTCAGTGCAGGGACTCTGGTTATAGTCTGCTGGTGGCATGAACTAGCCCCACAGACTGATGTCCCTATGGAGAATTACTTTCAGGGGTTCTTTCCTCTCTTCTCTCTCTGAGATGTTTGGAGACAGAAATTCCCTGCAAAACATCAGCCACATGAGTTGTTTCGAGACTGGCTGCCAAATTTGCAGAGCTAGAGATTTGGAAATTCTCTTTACCTCCATGCAGCTAGACTTGACCTGGCATGGACAGGTCCTCACCAAGATATTCCCAGAGAAGGCTTCTTCTGAGGGTGATTTTATCCTGAAAGTGTCACAAACTCACAAGAGATTGAGGTTGCAAGGGACTTTGGAGCTGACTATTCCAGCCCGTGCCCAAAGCAGGACCAACCTCAAAGCTAACTCAAGATGCTCAGATTAATTTTGAATATCTTGAAAGATGGAGGTTTCCTAGACTCTCTGGGCTCTGTCGAGTGGTCTAGTCTTTGACCTTGTGATAAAATAAATCACAGAATTACAGAATCACTAAAGTTGGAAAGGACCTTCAAGATCATCAAGTCCAACCATTAACCCAACACCACCATGCCCCCTAAACCATGTCCTGAAGCCCTGTATCCACACGTTTTTTGAATACTTCCAGAGATGGTGACTCCACCAACCTCCCTGGGCCGCCTGTTCCAACGCGTGACCACTCTCTCTCGTGGTCTCGATATTAGGAAGAAATTTTTCCTAATATCTAATCTAAACCTCCCCTGGCGCAACTTGAGGCCATTTCCTCTCACTCTATCACTAGCTAGTTGGGAGAAGAGACCAACACCCACCTCACCACAACCCCCTTTCAGGTAGTTGTGGAGAGCCATGAGGCTCTCCAGACTGAACAACCCCAGTTCCCTCAGCCGCTCCTCATCAGACTTGTTCTCCAGACCCCTCCCCAGCCCCGTTGCCCTTCTCTGGACACGCTCCAGCACCTCAACATCCTTCTTGTAGTGAGGGGCCCAAAACTGAACACAGGATTTGAGGTGCGGCCTCACCAGTGCCGAGCACAGGGGCACGATCACTTCCCTGCTCCTGCTGGCCACACTATTGCTGGTACAGGCCAGGATGCTGTTGTCACGGTCTGAATACTGTGGCCTTCAGAGTTTGCAGATGGCAAGTTCAGCCGTCTCTCCTGTGAGAGTAACGTGGCAGTAGGAGCCTGAGAAATCAGTCCTCACTCTCCCACTGACAAACACAGAGACACACACACACTGCTTTTCTGCCTGGAGTAAGAGCCAAAGGCTAGAAAGCCAATACATTTTTTCCTCCCTGTTAACAATGTTTCCCTTTTCCTCTTTCCTGTTAGAATAAATCTGGCCCGGCTCCTAAAGCCACAGCCGTTTCCGTCACCTACA
>NW_010516876.1:52061-52537 GCF_000687285.1 Phaethon lepturus | reverse complement strand
CGTTTCAGACCTGCCAGGCCTGTTCCTCGGGGCTGCTCAGCACACCCAGCCCTACAGCCAGCCCTTGGCTGGACAGAGGGACGCTGGAGGGACGCTGGAGGGAGTGTTGCCCAGTGGAAAATGAATCAAACCATGAAAACATCAATGTTGGAAAGGGGCAACTGCAGAGAGGGGGTTGCATTTCATGGGCTGAGGTTTCAGCTATGTGACCATGCTTCGGCAGCTCACCGGGTTTGATGTTGGTGGGATTGAAGCAGGGGCTGTGGGCACAGATCAGGTCCCAGTGGTGCAGCCGAGAACCTTGAGAGTCTGTGGGAACCTGCTGCCTCAGCAGCTCTGAGCGTCTTACTGTGGCTCTGAGATGGGTAGAAAATCCCGCCCAGATGTCAGTACAGTGAAACCTACTGTCCTAGGGCCCATGACTTCCTCTCACCTTTCATGATTTCTGCTTCCATGGGAATAGCAACATGGTTTTC
>NW_010516876.1:36865-52048 GCF_000687285.1 Phaethon lepturus | reverse complement strand
TCCCTAAGGATGAAGGGGGTCAGGAGCAGATGTGTGTTATCTGAACAATTGAGTTTATTTAATCCTATGAAAGTCCAACACCAGCACAGGTATTTTGCTATGGCACTATGCACAGCCCCATCTCAGCACCTTCAGGGACAGCTGAAAGATCCCTGCCTCCTGCCGAGCCGTCCACAAACCCTCCATGACCAGCTGGCTCGAGCTGACGTTTTGCAATCCTTGGGCTTCTGCTCTGCACAGGCCAGGCCGATGGCAGCAGGGATTGAAACAGGATGACCTCTCCTCCTGTTTGGTTCTGGGGAGTGCTTTATTGGAACTGCAGAGAGCACCTGCCATGACCTGCGTAGAGAGCACTGAGCTTGCTCTTCATCTCTCATCTGATATGGCGGTGCTCAGTTTTGTTGCAGTGAGTCCGGATCACAGGATTCTTACCCATAACAGAAGTGGGGTTAATCTGGCTGTCTCAGACACTGCCCTTATACAGGGAGACATAAAATATTTTGCCCACCGATTTGATGATGCTTTTTGTAATCAGACACTCCTTATTAATCTTTCTTGCAGACAGGGAAACTGAGGCACAGGGAGGGGTGACAGATAGGTCAAGGTATCTTGAGCACTCAGTGAGACTTAAAGCCGCAGAAGGCTGTCACAACACAAAGGCACAGCTCTTCTCTCTCTCTGCTCCCCCTTGGTTTAGAGCTGTAAAAATCTGCAGCTGGTCCAATGGCAACCAAAGATATCCACATATCAGCCAGCGAGAGGCTGTGGAGCAGAGCTGAGTTCATGCCCCTCCTGCCTCTCGCTGCCTTCTGGGAGCATGGTGTTGAGGTGTGCAGTGAGCAGCCAAAGCTGAAGGATTTAATACCAGGTAGCAAATTGGTGTCAGTGCTGGGAACAATGATCTTGGCACCCCCAGAGGCCTTTGTCCTGGGTCAGATTAGACTGGCAGTCAGGCAAAGTCTCCATCCATTTGCAAGCATTTCTGACTGCCATCCTTATCTGCCAACATCTCTGACCTCCATCCTTGTTTGTGAGCAGCTCTGATCTCCATCCTTGTCTGTGTTGCTCAGGCTTTAACCCAAAGTGGGACGAAGAGTTTACATTTGACATAGAGATCCCTGCACTTGCCCTGGTCCGGTTTGTGGTGGAAGACTTTGATATGTCGACCAAGAATGACTTCATTGGGCAGTACACCCTTCCCTTCACTAGCCTGAAGCAAGGTAAGGTCCAGCTCCCTGTTCCTCACACTCACTGAGCCTTCTGGGAAGCTCCAGCATCCTGGATGAGTGGTCCAGACCCCTTACACCTCTTTCTGGGGTATGGACAAGATGATAAATGGTCTATTGAGCAGCTGTTAACAGTTTCTGAGGAAGGGATCCCCTTGTCACCAGCGGCCTCGGGCACGTAACGTTACCAGTGCTCAAAGTCATGCCTCTCAGACCTACCTGTTCTGTGGGGTACTGGGAGCAAAATGCTCTCAGAAGCAGGGATGTGTTTTTTCAGGGTCTTGGCAAATGTTAGGAAATATTTTTCCAGCTGGACTAAAGGCCACTTTCCATCTGTGTCTCTGCTTCCAGGTTACCGCCACATCCATCTTCTGACCAAGAATGGAGACCCGTATTCCTCCTCCACCCTCTTTGTGTACATCAATATCCAGGACTGCGATTAGCAGCTCAGCTCTTTCAGGGCACAGTGAACCTCGTTAGAGACCTAGAAGGAATTCAGTGTGAGAAGTCTGCTAATATCAGGGTCCCCTCAAATCCCCAGTGCCTTCTCTTGGAGCAGCACACAGTGTTCCATGGGACCCCTGATGTGAAATAACCATCAGCCCTTCTCCATTCTGCGTGCTGGAAACATCCCAATGCTGCTGTTGACATTAATCCTTTTGTACCTGTTTGACCAATCCACCTGGGTTTTTAGTTCACTTTATTTAGTGTGATTTTTTAATTCTGCTTTTAGCGAGAGGATAGGGACTCCTTTTTAGCAAAGTACAGCTCTTGGGTTGCGTTCGGTCAGACATCTGGATAAAACACCCAACATCCATGCAAGAAAAAAATCCACCCACCACTGAAATCAGTGGCCGGATGCCAGGTAACTTCTTGCAACTTCAGATGTCAGCTCTTTCACCCTACGAAGTCTTAAATGGGGACACAATTCTCTTATCTGTTACAGATTAAAAAAGAAAACTGCACTACAAAGGCCCATGTTATATAACTTGACTTTCCTTTTGTATTATAATAAAAAATACATGAACACTACTCTGCCTGTGTGCCTGGCTCTCAGCCAGGTCGCTTTGCATTCAAAGCCTGGCTCTCCTCCTGTGAAGGAGAAAGAAGCTGCCGAACGGCAGATTTCCCTCTATCCCAAAGTGAAACCCACTCAAAGGGAACCTCAGAGAATGTCTTTTGCTGATGACAGTGGAAATATGCTCAACTGACAGTAGGGCTTTTTTTTCTTTTTTTTAAATGCAGTAAAACTTTCTTTGTTTGTGTTTTTATAGAAAAACATCATTTTTTAACACAGAGGAAGCGGCAGTAGAAACCATTGTAAGTGTTAGGCTGGTCCCGATTGCACTGTAGAGGTAACCTAGCACAAACAGACAAGAGTGTTTTGAACAGCAACACAGTATTTATGGCAAAAGGCGATTTTTCTTCAAGTACAACTACAGAGTTAAGGGAATATTGTTGAAATAAAATAATATATATTTTGAAGTGCCAACTATGTTGCTAACAATGTGTTAGACTATTAAAAGGAAAAAAAATCTGGAAAAGTTCAATTACTTGTCAGTATTTGCCTCTTTGTCGTACTTGAATACAACACATGTGAAGATGGAAATAGACCTGCTTAGTTTCTTAAGCTATCAGACTTCCTGGGGTTCTTCATGTCTGGCAGTGGAGAGGACGGACTGCTACCACAGAGGTGTCCTTTTCAACAAATTCCAGTCCATTCAGTCCCCCACCTACTTTGGAGTCCAAAATAGCCTGGATTTAGTGATCCTTTGGCCCAATGCAAAACTGGGTTTCATTTAGTCCTACCTGGAGTTTGTTATGCTGCAGTAATCATTGCTGGACGCATTGATTTTTCCTCTTCACTACAAATATTGTGTGATGTTGTAAACCATTGCCAAATTAAATGTGAATTATATCCACAACTCAAAGGCTCTTACTGAATGAATAACCAGCAGCTGAAAGAGTCCACTGAGGCAGATCGGGGGGGTCCTGCAGTGACGTGGGCTCTCAGCTTACCTCGGGGATGGGGCATGTCGTAGCAGGAGATGCATTTGAAGATCAAGGCTGGAGCATCCTTGAATCCCACTCTGGGACAGCCTGAGTTCGATCCCTGCTCCCAGGATGCTCTCAGCATCTTGTTTCAAGGAGTCATGGGACATAAAAGCAGGAGCGAAGGATACCCAGGACTGCCCCGTACCATGCAGGGAGCTTGCAGCGCGCGGCCTGAGAGCAGGCATGATCAGAGGCATTTGTGCCCCTCTCTCGTGTCAGCATCATCTCTTGTGGGGCAAGTTGGATCAGCCTGCTGAGTTGGCTGAGAACAAATCAATTGCATTTTTGGTGTTGCAGGAACAGATTTTCAGTTGGGTTATTGAGATAAGCCAGCCCTCACCTACCTGCTGTGGCCAGCACTAGAGAAGTGGGGGACAGGAAGCGGGGAGAGATGTGGGGGCAGAACCACACTATCCAGGGTCATGGACTACACAGAGAAACCAGGGTTTCCTCTGCCTGTTGTGCACTTAAATAAAGGCAGACAAGTTCCATGGGAAGAGAGAACATCCCTCATCAGGTAGGAGAGTTGGGGGAAAACTACTGGAGCCAGGTGGGAAAGCAGCTGAGATGGAGATGGGATGGACTAGAGCAAGCATGGCCAGCAGGGCGAGGGAGGGGATTCTGACCCTCTGCCCTGCTCTGGGGAGACCCCCCTGCAGTGCTGCGTCCAGCTCTGGAGCCCTCGGCACAGGAGAGACATGGACCTGCTGGAGCGGGGCCAGAGGAGGCCCCAGCAACGCTGCGAGGGCTGGAACAGCTCTGCTGGGAGGACAGGCTGGGAGAGCTGGGGGGGCTCAGCCTGGAGCACAGAAGGCTCCGGGGAGACCTTCCTGCAGCTGCCAGGGCTGAAAGGGGCTGATAAGAAAGATGAGGACAGACTTTTTAGCAGGTCCTGTTGCCATAGGACAACGGGTAATGGTTTTAAATGAAAAGAAGGTAGGTTTAGACTAGGTCTAAGGAAGAGATGTTTCACAATGAGGGTGGTGAAACCCTGGCGCAAGTTGCCCAGAGAGGCGGTAGATGCCCCATCCCTGGAAACATCCCAGGTCAGGTTGGACGGGGCTCTGAGCAACCTGCTCTGGTTGAAGATGTCCCTGGTCACTGCAGGGGGGTTGGACTAGATGGCCTTTACAGGTCCCTTCCTACCCAAATGATTTTATGGTTCTATGATTCTATGATAGACAATGCTGCAATGTGTCCTCTCTCTCCCCAAAGGAAGGGACATGGTCCATGCCATTATCGAGGGATCCCATCTCTGAGCAGATTAGGAAGTTCTGGAGCCCCAGTCTGGGGAAAAGCTCTGGTGAAAAGAGCAGCAAAAACAGGACATGGCCCACCAAACCCCATAGCAAAAGCGGCAAGTGACATGAAAGGGAGGATGTGGGTGAGAAGCTTTCCTTTAGAAACTAGAGGCAAAGAGTAAAACCAACTCTCCTCATGAGGAGAGGAAAGCAGCAGCAGTTTCCAACAGGCCCCAATATCAAAAGGATCTATTTTCTGTAAAAACCCATGCTGGTTTCTGAGTCCGTTCATGCATGCCAGTAAGCATCGTGGCAGGAGGAATGAAAGCAACTTGTAGGGGAACATCCTAATCTCCCTAATCCAGCTGTATTTCCATTGCTCTGCATTTGATTGCGTGATGCTCGTCAGGCGCATGGTCATGGCTGATAGGTGGAATCACTGCATTTTATTGAGTAGCACATGCAATTTGTTAATTTGGGAGCTGGCAGGAGCATGCCGCAGCGGGGTGATGCAAATATTGTTGCTTCCAGCAGTGGCAATAGAGGCTGAAGCAGGGATAAAGAGCACTGATTGTATCCAGCGTGAGCACAGCAGGAGCAGGTAATTTGGCTGATTGGTGTCTCTGCTTGAGTCTCACCTTACTCTGCACGGTGGGGTTCAATGGGGTTTGGGCTGGACCCTCATGCAGAAATGGGACAAGGTGGTGGCAGGAGCATGGAGGTAATGACGGGATCATGTCGTGTTCATGGGCGATGGGGGGGCTTCAGGAGCAGGGTACATGGGCATGGGGAGACAAGTGGTCCTGGCTATGTGGTGTTTGGGAACAGGGAGGGCCTCACCTCCTCAGTTTGTTCTTTTAAAAAAATCCCAAATCCTATTAAGGATCAGGTGTTTGAAGGATCTGTGGCCCCGCAGAGCTTTTCTCTACTGCCATCCTACCCCACATGCTGATCAAGGACACCTACGGTGCCGCCCCTTGCTGTTTATTTGGAATCACCGATCAGGTTGGAAGCGGGGTAAAGCTGAAAAACCACACCTTCTGGGTTTTTAAACATATGTGTTTCTTCCTTTAGTTTACAGTTGTATCCCTAATCACTGATTGCTCACATTTATCCCTGCCCTCGCCAATCGGACTGAGCTTGCAGTACAGGATGGGCGCTCTCAGCCCCACGGATGTCACAGGGACGGAGCCCTGATAAAACCGTCAGTGGGACACACTCTGCCTCAGGTCATACCCAAAACCCTTCTGGCTTCCTCCAGCCTCTGCTCTGCAGGCAGGTGGACTCAAGTTCACCTGCAGCCGGTTGTGCTGAGGGAGGCCATGTGAGATTGGAGATGCTGTCTGAACAAGGGAAAAATAGTCAGAGTCTTGTCTTGGCAGTCAAAATCAACTGTGTCTAACCCTAAATCTCACCATCCCCTTGAAATAGATCAACTAATAAATATGTTCCTAATAAGTGGGGGTTTTTTTCCAAGCCAGGTTCTCATTTGTTTTAACTGCACTGGGCTATGCGTGTTAGCCTACAACTGATTCGTGCTGTTCTTAGGTGAGTAGCCTTTTTGCAAGGTGAGAAGGGGCTGAACTTGCTGATCTCACTCCATGGGCTTCCCCATCACACATCTGGCTACTCCATTATGTTTTTCCTGACCTCAAGGCTCCCCTTCTGTCCTCCTAGGGCTTCCCCCTCATCTCCCCACCCAGAATTTACATAGCAGCTGCAAGTAGCCTTTGTCTTGCCTAATTTTAAACTTCTACAAATGAAGGAAGATCATGGACTTGTGCAGGTGGCAATTTGCAAAAGGGAGAGGAAAGAAGAGGCTACAATACGGTTGTGTGACTCACACTTGTCTTCATGTCTATCAGCAATAAAGTGTCAAAAAGAGGCAAAAACATCCCGCAAAGTTGTTCCCGCAAAAGGTTTTGCCTCCTTGGGTTCAGGGTTTGCAGGGAGAAAGGAGCCATCCCCTGAACAGTGGCTGCTGGAATGACTGCATTGGAGCTGGGCCTGATTGAGATGTTGGGTTGGGTTCATTGAGCAAATGTCTGTACTTCTTCCCTGCAGCTCCTGAGAGAGCGAGGGTTGGTCCCGGAGTCACTGGCTGTGGATGGCCCCTGCGGTCTCAGAAGAGTCCACACTGCTTCTTCTCATTCTGCTGCTTCCATTTGGGCATCTGGTAGAACTCATCCTTGGACTTCCCAAAGATATCGTGGAAATCGGCATCAGAGAGATAGTACTGCAGCGGGAGGAGAGAGCAAGGAGAGGTCAGCTTTGGCTTTTGCAGAGGCTGGGACACCTCCATCAGCTGTACCCCTTCCTCGCTGTGCCACTGCTGACCTCTGACTCCAGGCCAACAGCTCCTGTCCAGCTGCCTGTCCTCACGGTGGGAAGTGGAATGTCTCAGCAACTGTTCCTGCTTCCCAAAGTAACAGAGGAGTATAACCCCAGCAGCCCAAAGGAATGCTCTGGTTTTGAGGGGTTAGCATGCTCTGGCTGGGATTTGGTCCCTGCTAATCATGCTGAGGCCAGGACAATTCATAGTGCATGGGAGAAGTTCTGCTGGCCAAAGTTTTGGGTGGTTTCTTAGGTAGTGATTGACAGTGAAAGCATCTCCCTGTCGCTCAGTTCCCCCCACCAAATATTCCACTGGAAATGTTCACTCCCGTTGCTGGAAAGGCAGAAAGTTTTCTAGATAGCAGGCTCATCAGTGACATGGAGAAAGACCCTGTGGGAAATGGAGGTTGAGTTTTCCCTGGCATTTTGGGTAGAAGAAAGCACTCATGCACAGCCCAGCTGAAATACAACCATTAGCACATGGGCATTGCCGCGGGGCAGAGCTGCTAGCCCAGCTGTGATCAGGTCTGTGGCTGTGGATGTTGGTCTTTGCCAAGAGATCTGTTGGGGCAAGATATTGGTCAAACTTGGGTTGTAGAGAGGAGAAGGAGTCAGCCCCCTGCATCCTTCCCATTGGTGCGGTTGGACTCAGCTAGAATCACTGCCAAAATCCTTGGGCTGAGCAGAAATCTGAGATGTGGCATTCCTCCCTGTCCCTGGATGGGATTTGCTGAAATGCAAGCTTTCTGACAAAAAAATTAGAGATGCCTTCTGGAAGGAGTTTCAAATGAACACAAACACCCACAGCCCAAGCGAAATACAAATCCTGGCTTCATTCTCAGCTGTGTCATCTTGTCTCACAGGAGCTGTACTTTCGATTCTCTGTCCCTCCAAGGGCAGAGGTTGGGTGACAGAATTAAACAGCTCTACCAGAAGAAAATGGTTTGAAAATTAACTCCTTAAAATTATTTTTAATTCCAGAAAAAAAAAATTAAAAATACTTCAACTATGGTAAAACTACTACAATTTCCTCTCACATAAAGCTCCCGCTTTTTGAGGAGATCTACGTGTCCAGCTAGCATCAACTTGAGCCTGAAGCAGGACTTAATAGCTTAAAGTACTAGCACCCTTAGCCAACAACTAAGTTCCAGGTTAAGCTACAAAGGCATCAAACCAGTAATGCCGTCACCTCTTTTTTAGTGGGATCCACTCCTTCTGGAAGTTCATCCACCGTCTTGTTCATCAGCACCTCTCGGGAGTAAATTCCTTCACCGTTGGGCACCAGGGAAGGGCTGCTGTTGCTGTTGTAGTTGCTGCTATTGCTGTAGCTGTTGCTGTCACTGTGGTTGAAGTGTGATTTATATTCAGAGGAAGCACTTGCCATACTTGAACCAGCCAAGCTGGTCATGCTGAGGGACCTCTTGTTCAGGCTGATGTTGTTAAGGTCCTGCCAAATGGAGGAAAACATCTCAAAACAAGAAGCTCTGGCAGAGCAACTTGGGTGTTGTCCCAGGATCTTTCTCTCTGTTGGGGATGGGGGTACTGTTTCTGGCACAGACTATCTGTTGGTTTGTTGCTCCAAAGTGGCAAGGAGAAAGTCCGAAATAAAACATTAGTCCAGCACCTCCATCAATGTTACATCTTAATGTTAGGACTGCTAAAAGCACAGCACTGTTAAGAGCCCTTAGAAATAACTGGAGATACTTACAGTAGTCTCATTTTTCTCCAGATAACAGCGGGGAAGGTGTGTGTGGGAGGACAGAAGGTGAGATTAGGTAGCTGTCATGTCTAAAACATCTAAGTAACCTGCGTGCCCTTCCCAACTTGCCGTCTCTCCTGGTTCAAAGTCCCTGACACTTCCTTCTAGCCTTCCTCCTGCCCCTGTCTGGGGCAGAACTGGTCCCATGTGAAGATCGTGCCTGGGACTGTTGGGACCTTGTTTCCTCCGTGTTTTGTAGGATCTCCCATTGGGGCTGTACCCTTCTTGATCAGGGGCCCTTTGTCCGGGGTCTCAGGGGCCACAGCACTGCAAACTACTCATACAATGCTTAACTGCACGCTCATTTAGCTGCAAACACTTTTATTTGCACAGGTAGTTTAGAAAGCAGCTGGCCAATCTCCTGCCCACAGATGCCTCCGAACAGGACTGGAAAAGGCCCTGGTGTATTTATGGGTTATTAATCACATCTCCCTCTGCTTTCCAGAGAGGAGCACAGCTCTGACCCCGACAGCCTGAGGTCCCCGTGCCTGCTCCAACCGTTATGTCCTCTCTTTTGTGCCAATGCGGGGGACACGGTGGTGTTTAAACCCAGGTGTTTCCCACCCATACGGCCGAGAAGCAACTCACCACTTTGATCTCGGATATAGCCGACACATCTCCTAAACTGTTCTTCATCTCCTCGTAGGACTTGCCATCCTAAAGGTAGAGAGAACTGTAAGAGCACGGGCTGACATTAACTAGCACATGCTCCTGTTCTCTAACAAGGTCAGGAGATCACATGAATTTTAAAGCGTAGTGGTGCCCATTGAGGTGGCAGCTGGTGCCTCCTGAAATCCCCAGCTCCTGGAATCAGGAGACTGTGCCAGAATCTGAGCTTTCACTTGAAAACAAAGAAACAAATGGACTTTAGCCTTTGCAGTTGTACAGTAACAGGTGAGAACAGAACATTTAAAGACTTCAGAGAGCAGAAGGCAAATAAAGAGAAATCATATTTACTGCTGGATTTAAATCTTTTAAATTTTAAAGGAATCTTGCAATGCATGAAAATTTGGGATAAGATGAAATTCCTTTCATTCCCTTCCCTGTTTCATTTAGTTAAAGCTATAGATCTTTCACATCGTCAGTCCCAGAACTCTTATAATTTGGTGCCATGTATTACCAGCCACCTCTTACTTCCTGAAAAAGGAATATACTAGATATATTGGCAAAGCTGATGACTGTATTTTCCTAAGCAGCCAGGAGATGTCAGTTCTTTACAGAATCATCCAACAAAGTTCCCCAACAAGAACAAACAACATAAACACATGGACTGCAGAGCAAACAGATTCAGACCCAAAACTGAGCGGTGAACACACACACCAGATGTTTCTGGGATGTCAACAATTTGAGTTGCTTGTTTGTAGTTGCTGAAGCTGCCTAGAGGGGATATTTTTAGAGGCACATATTTTATGAGCTGTATCCTTTTTTTCCAACAGTTCCTCTGAAAAAAACAAGTTTTGACCTTTGTTCTAAGCATCAACATTATTTTAAGGGTCAGCGCTCTGAGAACTGCTGTCTTATTTGCCCGAATCCGGCTGTCAAGGCAGGCTCTCTACCACCACACTGTTTGCGAAGAGAGACGATGCAAACCCAGAGACAGGAAATGAAATATCTCTGTATGAGATTTCCTGCAGTGTGAAGTCCCCTGGGGACCTTCAGCCCACTGTCCCGGCTGCCCAGCTGCAGGCTCCAGCATGGGACTTTACTCACAGCCCTTTGGGCAACCAGAAGACGGAATTGCTTGTGGAATGGCTGAACACTGATGTTCATAGAAAAAAGGAGGAGAGAGAAGGATGATCTCACTGGGGAAGGGCCTGGAAAAGCACCACCTGGGAGCTGAGCTTTTCCCAACCACCCATCATCTCTCATTTTTCTCTCCTTCAGCCGTGCGCACCAGTGCCATCGGGTGGCAGGAATTTTGGCAGCATTGCTTCCACCTCCGTGTTTGCTATGAACGGATACTCTGGGTCTGTTAACCACCAAAGCCCCACCAGGATTTTCCTTTATTCCCAATACACTCTGTGCTGCAACACCAAGCCCCCAGGTTGGCTGGACCTGCAGGTCCATAGAATCATAGGATCACAGAACCATAGAATAGTTTGGGTTGGAAGGGACCTTGATCATCTAGTCCAACCCCTGGGACATCTTCAACTACATCAGGTTGCTCAGAGCCCCGTCCAACCTGACCTGGAATGTCTCCAGGGATGGGGCATCTACCACCTCTCTGGGCAACCTGCGCCAGGGTTTCACCACCCTCACTGTGAAACATTTCTTCCTTAGATCTAGTCTAAATCTACCTTCTTTTAGCTTAAAACCGTTACCCCTTGTCCTGTTGCTACAGGACCTGCTAAGAAGTCTGTCCCCATCTTTCTTATCGGCCCCCTTTCAGTCCTGGCAGCTGCAGGAAGGTCTCCCCGGAGCCTTCTGTGCTCCAGGCTGAACCCCCCCAGCCCTCTCAGCCTGTCCTCAGAGGAGAGGGGTTCCATCCCTCGGATCCGGGGCCCCCCCCTGGCCCCGCTCCAGCAGGTCCATGTCTGTCCTGTGCCGAGGGCTCCAGAGCTGGACGCAGCACTGCAGGGGGGTCTCACCAGCCCATGGTCTGCACAGGGTTAGTGCACCGCTCCTTCCTCTGACCACACTGTGCACAACCAGGGTTGGAGACTGGGTCCTGACAGCACGCGGTAGAGCCCTATGCACCGGGCACACGAGCAAACCTCTGCTCTGCATTCTACTCCTGAAATGATCTGAAGCCAGTGTGTTTGAAAGAGGAGAGAAACGACTTCTCCCTTTCCTAGGCAACTCCTGGGGCGGGTTTCCATTTCTGTATAGCAAAGAGCTGGTATTTGTAATTGACCTTTGAGAAGAAGGCTTTTTTGCAGGGACTAAGGGTGACCTTGCTCAGGAGCTTCTGGGCTCTGATGGGCAGTCTGCAAACCTGGAGATGAGACCTGTCTGCTTGCATCTTTCATTTTGCCAGAGTTTGCCCTTAAAGCTGGGTCATAAATTTTTCTCTGTGGCTGTATTTTGAAATATGAACATTTATGATGTAGGTTGCCTTTGTTGTCAGCCATTTTTGGCTGAAATCACAAACCTGATTAGAACCCAATCTGTTTTAAAATAAAAATGTGAATATTGTGAGTTACAGCACATTTACTTATATTTGCAAAAGCCTCAGTTTCATCAAGCAGGTGGTTTTTGCTGGCGAAGGAGCAGAAGCTGCTCACGTAGCACCAGGAAGCCGTTGAAGCTCAGGACATGCCATAGCAAGGTTTTGCTCCATGCACCTCAGAGGATACGGCTCACTGACAATAACACCCTTTAAGCACCACTGAGCACACATGCACACCACAGGGCTTTTCCAGCAACTTACGCTCCATTTGTAGGGATCCCAAGCGTTGAACCATCCTGTGAAGTTGAGGGGTTCATAGCCCTGCTTCACCAGTATTATCGGAGTTGCCAAGTCTCTCCCTGCCGGATGGGTCTTGAGATACTCCTTAGCAGAGGCAATTGCCTCATTCCTCTCATAGGTGTTGGAGGCTTTGCCAACCCAAAGGAAAATCTGCAAGGAGAGAAGGCGTTGAAGATCAGTAAGTAGTTGGGACCTGTGCAGACACGGCTGTTTGTTCACCCCTGCCAACTGAAGCAGAGATAAGACAGGAATTGTTGTTACCCAATAGTCCTCTGGGATTTTGATCCCAGACTTCCTCCCAGCCAAGAAGGATTTTGCTTTTGAGACAGGCTCAAAGCGTAAATATTTCAGAAAACAGTTCTCAAATGTTTTGAGGTAGCTAAACTCAGTGCTTGTGTGGCCGAAAAATCAAATGGCCTCAGAAAGCAAAGCCCTTGGAGTCAGTTTCCGATAGTCTAAAGCACGTCTTCAGCATCGGTGCTGGGAAATGAGGGGGAGGGTGTCTGGGTGCCACCCCCTTGTATGAGCTGGAGCAAGTCCAGCTCTTCTCGCCTCAGAGCAAGGCATGGACCAGGTGTCTCTGTTTCCCCCTTTCTGACACAGGGCTAGCAACACCACCTCACTCACGTGTTTTGTATCTGGGTGAGTAGGATTGGACATATGCCTGCTTATCTGACCAAGCGTTGTGAAGGGCTTGGAGATGTGACAGAAGGCATATTGCCCTCGGTTTCACATTGAATGATGGATTCAAACAAATTAAGCCATAACCTGTTTAAAAATATGTCTGGAGGGAAAAGGAGGGGGAGTCAGTGCTGACCTCTTCCCATGTGTCTAGCAGCATGACATCATCTTCATCCAAGTCTTCCTGGCAGAAGCCCACTACCTCTGTCATGATGAATCGACCCGTCTGGTTGGAGCACTCGAAGAGGCGAGGCTGGTAGTGTGTGACCTGTTCTTGAAACCTTCTCATACATGGTATGGAAAGAAAAAGCAAGAGAGATGGAAACCTTCCCCTCGTGGTTTACTGCAGGGCCCTGCTGCTGCTTGTCATGACCTTGATGGAAGAGGTGGGAACATGGCAACACTCATCTAAGGGCCTGAAAGTCAGCAATGTCAGGTCTCAGGGGACTCTTGGACTATTTTAACAATTTTTAAAGGTAGCATTTTCTCCACCCAAAGAGGGAAAAAGCAGAACCCTTCTCTCATTGTGGAGATGAACCTGATGTCAGGTGAAAGCTGCATAAGATCACTTGGTTGCAAAGGAACCCATCACCTGCCCAGAAGGCTGGAGAAATCCAGGTTGTTCAAAAGCAGATTTAGTTTCATCAATCTTCTGGGGCTGCCCATAAAGCTAATAATGGCTGGAAATGGAGCATGTGGTTCATGTAGCCCCTATGACAAGACATGGGATGGATTTACTGTGGGGAAAGGAGAAGGTAGCACACCCTTGTTTGCAGTGTTTTGGATCTGGAGCTCCTACTTCACAGAAGGCCTGACCCAAAACCTAGGAAAGAGACATCTCAGTGTGGTTTTTGGCCAAGCTTTTGGTGATATTCTGACCTTGTGCTCCCTTTAGTGAGGACACGGGATCAAAATGCTCATTCACCTTCCTGCAAAGTTTTGATCCTTTGATTAATGTTGCCTGGCCAAGCCCAGAGGAATAAGCAGGTCAGTATTACCTCTTTTCACTGGCGTAAGGTGCTTTGCCTCCCAAAGCTTCCCAGAACTCTGCTGGCTCTTGTCCTTCCAAAATGGTGTGCTTGTCCCGTTTGGAAACTATGTCAGCCACCATTTTTGCCATCTCCCTCTCATCTCCGCTGCATCCCTGTGTTCAGGACAGAAGATTGAGGTGGCGTTAGGGACAGCCTGGCAAAACTTATCTGTGGGGAAAAGCTGGCTTGGTCCTATCCTACCCTGGAGAGTTTTAGACCTGCTTGAATACTTTTGAGGGTCTCATCTAAGCTGGTTGCTCAGAATCCATTTCTAGTACTTGAAAGGACATTCAGTGCAGCCAATGGCATCTAAAGCAAAACTCATATAATCATATAATCATAGAATGGTTTGGGTTCAAAGGGACCTTTAAAGATCATCTAGTGCAACCTCCCTGCCATGGGCAGGGACATCTTTCACTAGATCAGGTTCCTCAAAGCTCCATCCAACCTGAACTTGAACACTTGAAATGATGGGACATCTGCAACTTCTCTGGGCAACCCTTCTGCTTTGGTTTGATCTACCATCTCATCCTGAAACACATGAGTACCCCAGGACAAATGAATATGCTCTAATCCTGGCTAATTTCTTACAGCTGGAGAACCTGGGGTGCTTTATTCAGCTGAAAGCTGTATGAACATCTAAAATCATAGAATCATTTGGGTTGGAAGGGACCTTTAAAGGTCACCTAGTCCAACCCCCTTGCAATAAGCAGGGACATCTTCAACTAGATCAGGTTTCTCAGAGCTCCATCCAACCTAACCTTGAATGTCTCCAGGGATGGGGCATCCACCACCTCTCTGGGGAACCTGGGCCAGGGTTTCACCACCTTCACTGTGAAACATTTCTTCCTTATATCTAGTCTAAATCTACCTTCTTTTCTTTTAAAACCATTACCCATTGTCCTGTGGCAACAGGCCCTGCTGAAAAGTCTGTCGTGTTTTTTGCAGGCCCCTTTTAAGTCCTGGAAGGCTGCAATCAGGTCTCCCCAGAACCTTCTCTTCCCCAGGCTGCACTCCCCCAGCTCTCCCAGCCTGTCCTCCCAGCAGAGCTGTTCCAGCCCTTGGAGTAGTTCTGTGGCCTCCTCTGGCCCCGCTCCAGCAGGTCCATGTCTCTCCTGTGCCGAGGGCTCCAGAGCTGGACGCAGCACTGCAAGGGGGTCTCCCCAGAGCAGACTAGAGGGACAGAATCACCTTGAAGTGAGGTGAACCCCCAGATGGGTTACTTCTGTAGAGAGGGCTCTATAACTGCTGATCCTCCACAGACAGAGCCTTCTCCTGGGTGCACCTTCCTCCATTGAAATTAATGGGCTACCTGCCCAAGGACGCACCTCCACAGCTCAGTGGAGGTAGGACACTTAAGCCCACATCAGCAATTTTGGTTTCCTTTGGCTGCCTCCCCTGGACTCACTGCGGTCTCACCTTCCCACACCACAGGTAGCAGACTTGG
>NW_010516876.1:17638-36772 GCF_000687285.1 Phaethon lepturus | reverse complement strand
TCATTGGAATTGAGCGAGGAGGCCCGGGCCGGCACCTCCGTGGCCTTTGTGTTTATCTCATCCGTGCCCCTCACCTGGAAGAGGCGGATCGCCGGCTCGGGTATGCTTTTCTGAGCCCGGCTTGTGCCGCCCTGCAAGGAAACAGAGGGAAGAATGGTGTTGGGAGGCGAGAGGACACGCAAATCCAGGGTGTGACTGGTTTGACAAAGAAGGCTTTTGGGCTCACAGCCCTCTGCACTGCTGCAACGACGGACCATGGCCCTGCACAGACCAGGTGAGGAAATACAAATACTTTCTGGCTCCAGGTCAGAATAAAACCCACATGTCGTAACTTCCACATTTCTCCCTGATTACTCTGAGTCTTGACCAGCTCCTGTCAAGGTGCTCAAGTTCAATGTGAGCAGATCTAAGTGTTTGCAAAGTATTTCCCATGTAAACTGGGCAAGGCAGCTGGACTCTGATTTCCAGCTGTGCTCGGCTTAGCTGAACATCTGCCACAGAAGCCATATATTGGGACCAACACTGAGAGCTGAGGGCAATCTCCCTCTTCCCCAGCCATTTGCCATGACTCCACCACAGATGTCAGCAGCCAAAGCATCAAGTGAAGTTGATTAGAAGTTAACATGATATAATTCAAGCAGTGACAATTCAAATCATGTAACTGTAGGATACTTTGGAGGACCCTCTCTGGATAGTGGCATCCGTAATTTACAGAATGATTGTTTTATTGTAACTTTGCAAAGTATTTTGGGATAGAGTTGGAAAGAACATCACACATTAACACTGGAGCACAGGGGTGGACAGCTGAGTTTGGGTCAGTCCAGGACTGTGTTTACACATATGGTGTTCAGACTACTTGGGAATTAGTAGAAATGTTCCACCACTTCCCTCTGCCAGCCCATGCAGACCTGGCAGGCTCCTTTCCTGAATATCAGCCCATTTTTCTGGACTATTTCCATTGCAACTGCCAAGGAATCGTTGGTGCTTGCATCTTCCATTGCCCATGCACACAAAACCACGTTACCTCGTAAATGACCAGTTTGCCCTTAAAGATTGCCAGGAAGTGTGTGGGCTCCTTGCCCATTGTCACGCGCACTTGCACAGCCTCATCCCCATGCTTTTTGTCCAGCTCGATGGCATTGAGAGCACAGGCGGTGATTTCATCCACAGAGGCATGGCGACCCTGAGGAAGAGAGAGACGCCACATGCAATGTGATGAGGTGAAGGGTGTAAAGCTCTGCACAATGTAACATCTTGCCAGTCCCAAGCCCTGTGTACAATATCATGAGATCGGAGTTAAAACTACCAGATGTTTAGATTTCACTTGCATTCCGGTTTTGGAGACTTTAGCATCCCATTTTCAAAGCTTTTCTCTGCATTCCAGGGGAGGTAAATATACTTTTAAAAGGAAAGCAGAGATAGTCATATACTCACATGACTCCAGGAGCTGAGGCTTTAAGGGATGATCTGAAAAACTGCAAAGTTTGACCTCAGCCCTATAAGCCCCATAATCCGCCACTACTGTTTAACATTGCCGGCTCTCAGTCTGATACAGCTTGGGCTCAGAGTGTCCATGCTGTCTACAAAGCCCAGCTTGGGATATTTGCAATGGACAACGGATGAGCAAAGGGCATGTGAGTTCTTCTGGATGTTTGGGTTGGGATTTTTGCGTGTAATTGCTTCCTTCGGCTTTATGCTTCCCGCAGACACAGCACAGTCCTTTCCGCTTTGGTTTGACCTACCTGCCACATGTAGAGGACATAGTGAGGCCTGCCTGACCTCAGGTAGGTGTAGAGGACCAGGTAGCAATCACCCCCGTAAAACTGCCCGTATGTCTTGGGATTCACTGGCTGCATTTGCAAGTCCTCAATCCTCCACACCTAGTGACAGAAACATCTTGGTGAGCAGGAGCGGAGTCAACATGAAGACAGAGCACAGAGCCTTTTCTAGCAGACCACTGAAATTCAGGTATTCATTTGGAAAGATAAGCCTTCCTTTCTCTCCTGGAAGCCAGCCTATGTTTCCCCCAGCTTGATCAAGTGCTTGCTGGCAAAGTCAGGTCTCTCCCGTGACTGACACAATACATGTGCCAGTAATGGACTTTCAGCAGTCGGTGGCCCTCAAGGAGAAGCAGCCTCCAGGTCCCTCTCAGCCCCACAGCCCCTCTCTCAACCAGCTCCATCTTCCATGGGAGGCCACAAGAATGGGAGAGGGGCCTCTGCTCTGCACAAGTTTGGTTGCTATGGCCCTAACTGGGAGACAGTGTGAGAAGCAGTTAACTGTGTGAGTCTCATGACCCACACACATGGCAGGAGAGGAGTTATCCTGGTGGCTGCTTCGCAGTACTGGTGGTGGGTAGGGGGTGAAATGCCCCTCAGCTACCGCAACTGCTGCATTAGTTAGAGTTTGCAGGCACTTGGCTCTGGCTGCAGCCATGCCCCCTTGGGGAGGGTAGGTGGGCACACCTTCACAGCTCCGTACAGCTGCTGCGTGTGAAAAGGCAGAGATGTTTGGAGACACGTGGTCAGTGCATGCTCTGTCAGCAAAAGGAGCTCCCTCACCTCTATCTCCCCGGAGGCATCGTCTACCATTCTCTGCTCAGCAGCTAGCTCCGGTCTGGCGTGGAGCTGCGTGGTGTCAAACTTCACCTGCTCCACCTTGGCTGCATGCACCAGCAGAATAAACACAAGAACCCAGTGAATGCACAGTAACATACAAACCCTCTGCACCACCCTCACACACACATAATCGTTATACACGTGAGAAAGACCTGGCTGGTGGCTGCAAGAAGCCAGTCTTGCCACAAGTAAGCCAATGTTGATTTTGGAATATGCAAGAGCTCACACACTCCAGTGTTGATCTGTTACAGGCTGGCAGATGCCCATATAGCGCGTTCCAGTGATAATTGGCTGGTAAAAACATTAGTTGTCTCCTGATTGAAAATTCATAATTGTTTTCCAAATCTATACATATTTCCCTCCTTTTAAAATGTTGCTTTCAGAAATAAAATGGCTACATTTCTCCAGCTCATGATAAAGAGAGAGTATTTATGGACAGCATGGAAAGAGCCAGAGGGGACGATGGGAAAGAGATTTGTGGCTCTCAAGCAGTTATTGATGGAGACATTCAGCATCTCTGCCACCATCCCATCATTATTCAACAAGTTCTGTCTCCTCAGTATTGTTTACTCTTTGGGGTTAATGCATTGTAATATTTGCTTCAGCAGCGTGATAAATTGAGGCACCATTTACACCTGGTGTAAAGAAAGAATAATTCCACTGAATGGATGCCAGTGTAAATGAATAGAGCACGTTGTTCCATGCTTCCTTATCAGGTTCACCATTAGCCCTTCATAAAGAAAACTAGGAAGTTATGTGAGTGTGAAATTTTGCATACAAGTTTTCAGATGAGAGTGATATTCTGCCAACATTTACACTTGGAATAAGTGGCAGTTTGGTTCATGTGAGAAGCCTCAGCAGTTCTGAATGTTGTTCAGCTCCTGAATCCGTTGCATCTAGTGAAGAAGATGTAAAATACAAGGCATGAGAAGAATGTGTGCTAGATTTTCAAGATAAGGCAGGAGACAGTTAATGTGAATGATGTTCCTCAGCTGTTGCTTAGCACAGGTAGGAAAGCCAAATCCAGAACAAACATGCTCACCAATTTTTCCAGTAGTGTAGACTTTGCCCAGCCCTTGTGTTTCATCCTTTTCTGTCCACCTCTGGAAGAGCTGTTTAAACATGGCTGACTCTGCTCCATCGTTGATCACTTCAATGTTGGTGGATGAAGGATAGCCTTTGGCTTGGATAAAACCCTAGTGGGATTGAAAAAGGACATTAGCAGGGACACACTGAGCTTTTTACAGACATGAGAAGAGGGATGTGGACCTGAGCCAGCCCAAAGAGTGAACGTCCCCCACTGAACACAGTGGCATGACCAAGGGCAGGATTCACTCCAAGACTTGGATTCAGACTTGTAAATGGCGGTGTCTACAAGCTCTCACTGTAGTATCCATGTTTATTTCTGTGTTTAGGACACTGAACCCTGCCTCTAGAGGCTGGTCACCTGGATCACATCCTAAACTTAATCTCTGCATGGCACCTTAGTCTTGAAGAAAATCTCACTCAATGGGTCTAATGAAAAGCTGCCTCCTCTATCTCATACAGCTCCATAGATGGCTTCTGGTGATGGATCAAGGAGTGGAGGAGAGGGAGCAGTGATTACGGTTTGCCCATGACCTGAGAACGTAGTGCAGTTCTTAGCTGCCTCTATCCCTTCACTATGCTGGCATGCATGCTCTCTATCACGCTACAGGGAGGACAATCTCCCTGTTTTAGAGAAGGATAAAAAGTTTGGAGAGAAGCAAAGTACCCCAGAACATGATGTGTGTTCTCAAGGGGCTAAATCCTCACAAATCTCTATTAATTTTTTTTTCTAAAACCAAATTATTCCTTCGCAATAGAGCCACTATTGAGTTAAAAGACTACTTCAACAGAGGTGCTTGATACAACATGAGAGGGAAGAAAATTATCTGTGTTCTGCCACAATGCCAAAGTCATTGCTCAGTTTTTGTGAATTCCTCTCATGTTTATCTTGGCAGGCTCCAGGATGACCTGGAGGGACAGTGCTGACAGCCATGGTTCAGGGAAAGAGCCTGATTGTGGGCTTCTGAGCATTCATGTTCTGCTGTAAATACTGCAGCCACGCACTACCCCCAGGGAAAACCAGAGCAGATGGTCTTCCCATCCCTCCCACCTGCCACACTGAAAGAAAGAGATATCTTTTGTTCTACATGTGTAGCTCAGGGCCAGAATTTGCAGAGCTGATTGCCTACTAAAAAGCATCTGAGTTAAACTTTTGAAAGGAACATAGAGGTCTGTGAGATAAGTTTTAAGGCAAAGTTTGTCTAAGCTTTTCTTCTCTGAGACAATAGCTGCAATTGGCTTTGAAGCTGGGTGTCTCCAGGTAAGGCCTTATTGAACGTGAGGCCACTGAAGTTCAGTATCTCCTAGTAAGATCTCGTTGAAGATGAGGCCGTTTATGATCGTCACACAAGTAAGAAGATGAATTTAAAGCTAAGTTCCCTTGTAGCCTTCACTTCAACTTGCCAACTTGTAAAAACCTACAAAATGCCTTACTTGCTCAGGCTCCCTTGAGGTTAATTTTTTCTGAAAAGAAGTGTTTAGGCATGCTCTGCCAACAAATAACTGTATGGCAGCTCATCTGGAGGAGAGGCATAGGTGCCAGGGCCCTATGCTGGTGTGCTCTACCTTAACATGAGCCCTGGTCTTTCCTCAGGTTGGCCAATCTGAATTAATAGCAGTTAATAACAGTTCTCCTTCTAGCCAGTGGAAAAGCCTTGTATCATCTTCAAATTCACACGCAGAACCTGGGCCCAGACCCGCTGGTGTTATGAAAAAGACTTGCTGCCTGTGATGGACTTGCAGTTGAGGCATGTAGCACCTACATATAAGGTTTGGCTTTTCCAGAGACCCCAAGTAATCGGGTTCCCCACTGACTTGCCCAAGGTATTACACTTGGTTTGCAACACAAGATGCCTTTCTGGGTCAGAGCAGTGGTCCGTGCCACCTGAGGGAGTGGCATTAAGAGATGCTATTTAGTGAGCACACATGAGCTTGGTGGCTGTCTTCAGTGTGATCCCTTCACTTTCCCCAGCGTCCACAATATTGGGTCATGGTTGTTAGAGGATATAAGAGCTCCTTTAATATCTGTTTACGGACCTGTTGACCATGAATTTGTCTAAAATTTGTCCCATCTCAACCCTGCTGATACTTTCTGCCTCCACCATCTCTTGAGTCAACAAATTCCAGAACTTCAGCATTTACTGTGTAACAAAGTATTTTATTTTATACTTTCTTTTCTTCAACAAATTTCTTCCTAGTTTCAGAGGCAGATCTTAGTTCTAGTGCAATTTGGTGGCTAACAATTTTGTGTTTATGTCATCATGCCTCCCTTAGATATTTAACTTCTCTCTCTGTTATTATGCAGGCCAGCTCTTCAAGTCCTACACTTAATTGTAATTAGTGGTTGGCTCTAGATTAGCACTTAGTTAAGTGCATGACATTGTTTGCACTACATTACAACTCACCACAGCTCGAGAGAAGGCTGCTTTTTTCTCTTCCAGGCTAGAGGCTTTTCCTCTCCAGACATAAATCTTAAAACCACCTTGGTCCAAAATGTAGCAGTCCTGAGGTGAAATGGAAAAAACAGATGTAAAAAACTCTGCTCAGGCAAAGGTTCGCTTTTGTAGCCTACCCAGGTTGGATTCGTGTTGAAGATTTAGATTAGATATAGATCTAGGTAATTTCCTTGCCTTGCAGAGCTCTAATCCTGGTGCAACCATTAGCAGAGGCAACAGAGGATGGATTTACTGTGGTTCATAAATGGACTACAACTACCATCAGGGGTTCATGGGAAAGCTGGCTTTGCGAGCACACCTGACCCAGGCAGCTACCCTTTAACTGTAATAAGTTAAAATATGTGTTTTTCCTAGGCACTGATGAAAACTGGCCATTACCATCTCATGAGAGATGTTTCCAAACCAAAGAACCACCAGCTCCAAAAGGCTCCAGAGAAGTGTATGCTGAAATACCACCCTCAGCCTGCTGTGCTACAACACTGCTGATGGTGGTGCTCATTTATGATAAATCTGCTACTAAAGGAGCAGGAAAAGTCCAAGTTAGGCATCTTCTGCATGACTATCTTTTGTCCCTGACCTGGAGCTAAAAGTGTTGCATCGTTGTGATCACGGCAGGATCCCAAACCCAAAGGGGATGAGACGGCCATCAGGCAGCCACGGCAGAGAGCTGGTGCCCCAAATTGACAACCCCCTGTGTGACCAAAGACTTCTCATTTTTCAAACTGAACTTTGACAAGAAAGCAAAAGCTTCATATGCTTGTAAAAAGAGACTGAGATTTAACAAGGCTGACAACCAGGGTGAATAAAGGAGCTGGAGCTGTGCAGCACAACACTGTTTTGGAATAGGCTCGTTTGCACTGCAGAGAATTAAGGATGAGCAATTCTCTGCCAAATTTTAGCCAGAAGGATATTAAGAAAGCCTCTGGTTTTTGAAGGCCTTTGACCAGAGGGTCCGTAAGGAATGTCCCTCCAGGGTGGGTCACTGAGAGCAGCCACTTGCTGCAGCAGGAAAACATATCTTCATGGTTTTGTGAGCAGAGTGTCTATTTGCTCTGAATTTTGCAGATGGAGGGCTATCCCTGAACACCAGGTATTAAGAAGCCCTATTTCCATCTGGAATTTATTCTGGCCTGCAGCCCTCCTTGACTCTGATTGCCAAGCTAATGCCCTTGGCCAAGAGGGTTGATTTGCCGTCTCTCGTTAGAGCAGCTTCAACGCACCACCTACCTCTGGCCACTGAGGCTGTAGTAGGGACAAGCTGTCCTGTTTCAGAAGACACCTGATAAACTTGAAGGAGGGAAGGGCTGATAACTTTCAGGAAATGGGGTACCCCATTCAAACAGGTGCTCAGCTGAAAATTAAGCAAGCCACAGCATCCTTTCCTCTCTGTAAGGGCTGATGGATTTCTCTCACCTCGTGCTGGAGAAGATCCTGTGTCAGGGGCCGGGTGGCTATCTCCTGTACCACCAGGTCATTGTCCTTCTCATAGACACTGAAAGACAGAGTCACCGAGCAGAGTCAGGCTTCACAGCACCCACTGTGAGAAGGGGTAGGGTTTGGAGCCCATCCCTGGACTCACTGGTAGAGCCGGACATTTGCTTTCTGCAGCTCATCTGCTTTCGTGTCCGGGATGGCGTCTCGGAGCTCCCCGCGCCTCTCACCCAGCACCATTTTCATGATCTGCATGAGGTCCGGCGAGTCTTTCTCATTGTCAATGATGCCGATTTGAGCACGGCCGCCTCTTTCGCTGTCCCTGATGCTGCGAGCCAGCGCAAGACCCTGCACAAGGATCACCACGGGTAAGTCCTGATCCAGACAACAAGTTCAGCAAGCCTCAGACCTAGAGCAATGACTGAGCACCAACAGTCCAAGACAGATTACCACAGCTCTCTAAAGCTCCTAGTGTCATCCAGAAAAAAAGGGGGGTATCTATAACACCTGCTTATTAACTAACTCTCAGGAAAATATTGCTTATATAGTCACCACTGGTGCTTGCTCCCACAGGGCACAGACACACGCTAGTCACAACAGGGGTTGCCTGATGTGTGAGAGGACATAAGCAGGACCCATGATCTTCTGACATGGTCTGGGAGAGAGATGCACGCATGCTGAGGACAACGAGGCTGGATCCTGCGTGCCCCATGGTGACTTTTTACATTCAAATGTTTCAAGTATTCAATAAACACGGATGTTTTCTATGAAAAAAGCAGCATGAAATGCCAAGCAGCTAATTAGTCTGAAACCTCCATTTCCCATGGAATTATTTTTTTCATGGCTTTTACTGCAATAGCTTTGAAAGGGGCCCCTCTTTGTTAGACCTAGGAAACGACCTGCTTGATTGCCAGGCCTGAGATTTACCATGGCCTGTTCCTCACAGCAGCCTTCCCTCTACCAGTTCCCCCTCCTCTGTGTCCTGGGGGTTTCTTTGTCTTTTCTCCACCCTCCGTTGGATCTTCTCCTCTAGCCATTGTGTCCTGGAAAAAACACCTTCCTTGTGAAGCTTCCTCCTCTCCTAGATCATCAGATGCCACCACAGGAAGAGCAGTCCCACCTGCCTTTTAATATGTATGATGACTGGCTACGAGTTCAGCCACCAACTTTGCTGATAACCCATTGATATATCTTGCTCTATTACACCTCTGTATCTCAGTTCCTCTATCAATAAAATAAGGATAACGACCCCTTTGCAAAGTGCCTTAAGAGCTATGGATCTGACCTATCAACACCTGGGTTATGTATTCCTTCTTGTCTCATACTGACCAACCTGGGGAAAAAAAAAAATTAATCTACCCATGGGGTAGTTACTGCAGCTAAACATATTGGTGCTGCTGACTTTTTAGTCCCACATCACCATGCAAACTACAGGGCACAGAGGGATGGAGATGGACCTCCCCGGAGGGAGCTGGATGCATTTCTGGAGCTGAAGCTAGTGATGCGTTCACAGCTGCCCATGAAACTCAAGCTGAGGACAGGTCTGAACTGGAGGAAAGCACTTCCCTGGGCCTCTGATACCAGCAGATGGGCAAGTAGATGATTTACCATGATTTTTTCTTTCATCTGTGTGTTGTTGGGTTTACTGAGATTCTCACTGAGCAAACATTGATTGCTATTTCTCTATTTTTCCCCCTTCAGGCATCAAAAAATACCACTAGTAAACTGAGCGGCTTTTTCCTGTACTTACCCTGGATTTCTCAGCAATGCTGCAGTTGGGTCCGTTCCACTGAATCAACACTTTTCCAAGGTCCAGCAAGAAAACATCGCCCTTATTGAAACTGTCCCAGGAAAGTGCTACCTGTCACGAGGAAATTAAAGGGTTTGGCAAACCATGGGGGGACAAGAAGACGTGCAGGAGACATGTCGCAGCCATTGCGAACTTTCCCCTGGGGATGTAAGAACTGGTCTGCAATGACATGCTCATTTTTCTAGCACTCAGCTATTCACTGAGCCCAATGGTTTCTCTCAGGATAATACCAAACCCCTGAGCGAGGTCTTGAAAACTATCCTGTAGTAGGGGTCCTTGAGCAGAGATGAGCTATCTAGCAGGCAAACCTAGTTGAAAATGGGTGTAGGAGGAGAGGCAAGGAGCAATGATCCATAAGGAGAGAGGCTTCTTCTTCTTACCTCTGTGGCTGACACATGCTTCTTCCCCTTGACATGAAGAAGGCGCTTGATGTTGTACATATTGGTCTCCACGTGCTTAAATCCTGAAGCCACTCCTCCCTTCTTGTAGCTGTTGTGTAGCAGGGAATAAAGAGTTAGATTTGGTTAGAAAATACCTTCTCCTCTATCCTCTGAGAATATCTCAAGCTTTTGGTGACAACTAAAAAGCTACAGCCAATATAATCTCAAAGTTCTAAAAATGGAATGACAAATGCTGTGTTGTCTCACTTTACTCTTCATGGTCCCTGCTCAAACCATGAGTCCTCATGGTGTCCATCCGCCTGTTATGGGTGTTGTGTTGCTGTTGTGCATCTTGGGAGAAGGTGTGTAGATGAACAGGCAGGTCAGGGATGGCAATAACACAACCAAACTGAAAATCCCATTAACCATTGCAGTGGCATCTCAGAATTGAAAGATTCCATAAACATCAATTAACAAATGAAACATATTTTGCAGAAAACGGGCTTTTTGCTAAAACTTGGTTTTGTTCACCTTTTGTAACCCACTTCCACGTATCCTAGACCATTCTAGAAAACAGATTCAATGTTCATACTACAGTAATAATTGACACAATGTAATTACCATTTATGGGAAAAAGAGGCAATTGCTGAGAGTCTTATAGTTTTTGCCAGGCAGGTAATACATATATTTTATCATAGCTTGGAAGAGACTGGCAAATGTGGTCAGGCATGTGAGTGATTCACAGTACTTTAGACTCATTTGGCCCAGTTGAACATATCCACAGGAGGATGCTCTGGTGATTAGTCCACCTGTCAAGGTGTGGAAAGAGCATGCTTTAATTTGTCATTTTGCCTCAGACTTCCTGATTGAACTTTGCGATGTGGTTTAGACCAAGACGAAGTCTAACTCATACTGATTTCAGAGGCAGACATGTTTCCAAATAGATTTCTAAATCTCCATGTTTTTGAAGGTCTGAATTTTAGTCTTTCATTGTCCCTTACTCATCTTTAAGATGAGGGTAAGAGCACTTTTCTGTCTCACAAGAATCCTGAGGAAACTCATGAGAGGTTGTAGAGATGCACCATAGAGAGGTGTCAAAAGCCAGACTGGGATATAGGGTATCGATCAAAGATGGGTTTTCACCTGAGTGTTCTTCAGCTATTTAAAAGCAAGGCACTTAGGCTGTTTATTGACAGTGAAGGTCCTCCTGGAGGACAGCTATTGGAGTCAACTTCTAAAAACCCCAAAGTGAGTGAAGACCACAGGACTGGATTCAACAGTGTCTTTTAGATGGCAAGAGTTCAGAGTCAAACTTTCCTTCCACTACAGGAGTATTACTCCCAGTGTGAACCAAATCAGCGCTTGTCTTCAAGGTGGATATTAATCTGAAGTGCCCTGAATGGGTATATTAATCTGAAGTGTGTGAACAAGAGGAAGGAAAACCCTCAGGTGAATAAAAGGGAGGTTAAGATGCAATTATAGCAAATATCTCAGAAAACGACCAGTAGAACAGAATGACATGGTTCCAGTCTCAGTGTTTACAACTAATTTTTTTCAAAATGGCAAATTTTTCTTCTGAATTTTGACCAGCTTCAGGGCTGATCCAGATATTCAAAAGATTGATGGCTCTGAGATGTAGAGAAGCAGCAGGAACTGCAGGGACCATGACCCACCTGGTTGCAGGGCATTTTACGCTACTCACATAATGCCGTTGCGGAAATAGCTTTGGAAGGTCTCAGACTCATGTCCCTGCACTTCCCGGTGCTGCACGGGGTTCCCTCTGAGCGCGTTGTCCAGCTGGGTGACATACAGGGCTGCGGCACCTTGCTCATCCTGAGATGAATCCTTGCCAATCCAGTAATGCAAATCCACAGCGGAGCCGCGAGAGGTTCTTTTGGTCTGGAAGAGGTAGGAAAGACGAGTCAGGATGAAGACACAGCCCATATGTGTGTTTAAAATAATACTGCTGGCCAGTGAGACCTGGCAAAACCCAGTGACCATGGAACCCTTTCCCAGGGCCCTTCCCAGTTCTGCTTTTCTTCTGGGCATGGGGAGACAGGATGGAGCTGTAGGATGCTCCTTGGGAGCTCAGCATGGAGCCAGGGACCTGATTTGGGAAAGCATTTATGGGTCTTATGTACATATTGCACTGAAGGATGTTTGTGTCGTATATGCTTTTATAACTCTTGTTATGAAGGAAGGCTGAGCACCTGTGCAATTACAAAAATTAATACATTTGACCTGCCCTACTTTTGCAGAGTTTGATATTAAAACTTAAAGGATACTCTTCTCACAGATCACCTTTTTAAATGTAATGTACACTGCTATTAACTGGCCTGGAGATCCTATCCTTTCTTTCCTGTTCTTTCTCATATCACACTGCACTGTAACACAAATTGCCGCTGAATACCTGCTGACTTGCAAAAAAGACATAACCCCAAACGAAGCTGAGCCTGTGTGTGCGTGCTGTGGTTCATCCTACTACAGGAAAGCCGAATAGCCTGGAAAGAGGAGAAAAGCGACCCGAGAACAGGTGTGCTTATTGTTGTGTGAGTTGTGCCAGTTATTTTTCAGCACCTACTGTGTTAGACCCTATTATGGACATCTGGGAAAGGTAATAAAAGCTCATTTTACGAACTGGATTTGACACTAAGTTCTGTTTATTTGCTTTGTGCAGTGATACCACAGTGAAACACACTAGAAGAACGTGAATAAAATACAGCTCAGTTCCTCTAGGCACAGCTAATATTGCAAAACCACCCAATTTAATACACTGTTATTGAAGATGATCAAAGTCCCATTGTCCTCTGGACTATCTTTGTTTGGAGAGCCTCCAGTCAAGATGCAGAATGCAAAGATGAGTATTTTTACCCTCCCGTCAGCAGGGGAAAAGAGGAGCTGTGGGATGATCAAGGGCTTTTCTACCTGGGGAAGCTATTGCAACATAAACTGAGCCTGTGAGCATCAAAATCTATACTGATATTTAGAGTCAACTCCTTGCAAGGACACTCATATTCTGCTCTAAGCGTGTCTGGTTCAGCACTTGAAAGGTACCATAAAGGCATGTGCATGGTGAATTAGAGCATGAGACTCATTCTGTGTCGTTATCCCAGCCTGCCTTCCTAGCTTGTGGATGTGCGTTTGGTTCTTGTGGGATAGTGGAGACTTTGCTGTCTCTTGACTGACAGAGACGTTTGCAGGAGGGACACTCAGACCCAGGAAGTGGGAAATGATTCTGGTTTCCACCATATGGGCATTGTTTGATGTAATGGGGCCTGGATTGCTCTACACAGATGAAGAGATTTGGAAGGAAGTCTGGGAGCTGAGTGCAACACGTCATACTCCCACAGAGCTTCAGGAACACACGGCACTTTGTATAGCACGTATAGTAGAGCTGGTTCTCAGAAGTTCCTCATGCTTCTGGTTGGCCTGGGTTCAGTAGGTCTGGACCAAATTTAAGAGTGATAGATGAAGTGTCCTAATTGGGACATGAGAAGGGCTACAGAGCCTCTCTGCTGCTTCTGTGACACAGAGTAGGTAGCACACCTCCATAACCCACATCATCCACTGAAAATGAGACTGGAGTCAGCCAACCCTCACACCCCCAGAAGACTCCCATAAGTCATGCAAATGTGGGCCTTGGTTTAGTTTGCCAGGAATGTACTGGCCATTTTGCCATGTCTGGCCATGACTCAATTGATTAGAAGATAAATAATTTTGATGAAATACTAAGTTAATGGTTCCTCTGGACTTCTGATTTACTAAACACACAGTGTTGTTGCAACAGCCACGTTAAATTCAGGCGCCTGATTAGGTGGTGAACTCACATGCACAACCACTTTTAGCCACAGTGCTGCTCTTACCAGTGAGGGTACCCAGGATCCGCATCAGAGCTAAACAAAAAGGGTTGAACCAGTTGCCTATCAGAGAGACCAACATTTACTAGCCTTACTTACGTGCAGAATTATGTAACAGTCTCCTTCAAAAAAAGTCCCATAAGCCTTTTCAGGTACAGGAACCATCTTCATATTCTGTAAGGAAATGAGTGTTTGGGTCATTGCTAGAACTTCAGAGCCAGAAGTTGATATGTGTGAAATCAGACAGCTGGGGTGCACGAAACACTAAGGTGACAATCAGGGTTTGGAGAAGGAAGAATCAGGGCTGTGCTTGTAAGCTGGGAAAAGTCACTTCTGGGGGAAATCCTCAAAGTACTAAGGGGTGGGAAGGGACAAATGACAATGCTGCTTGGACAGATTGACAAGAGTATTTTTCAGTCTCCTTGCCCTTCTGCAATCCTGCAGGTCTAGAGCAAGAAGACCTGGAGGTCAGGATGAAGTGCTCCAGAGCTTGCATTTGTAGGGAATTTCCCAGGGGACTTAGCACATGTCATCCTAGGTTTAGGTTTGGGGCATGGTTTTTACTCAGTACCCATAAATTCAAGGATAACTTTCACAGCTTTGTTAGGATAACCACTTTGCCAGGGATTCATAGCATCTAGCAGTGCTGAGAAAAGACAGACTTGAGGACACTAATGTGTCCCTCACCCATGAGACCCTAATTGCATACTTCATCTGGTACAAGAGCACAATTAACCAGCCATGCCTGCCCAGCGTAGGCGCCTGGATGTGCCACCCACCAGTACACATGCAGCTCTTGGGCTTGAACTGCTTCTGTGGTTCCCTGGAATGAGAGACATACATTCTTCTGGTGGCCTGACTTGTTTCCCAGCATACCAGCTTGACCCCTGTGAACCACCACGTCTCCAATTACAGACCTTCTGGAAAGAAGCTTAGTACGGTGCTTTGGAGAGAAGTGGAAAGGCAAAGACCCTGTGATATTTAGAACATAGCTGGGACCTGTAAAGGGCCACCACCACTTGGAGAGATGTGTTGGACACCCTTCCCACTGCTCCCCTGAGTGGAGTCTGCACTTCGGTCTACACCCCCCTCTCATTGCAGTGGAATGTTCTTGGTGAATTGGGCCGGAAAAAGGCAGAATTGAGCACAGCCTGGCTCCAATCCAAAATCAAATACCACCACAAACAGAAAGTGACCTCGCAGGATGCAGTATCTCTCCTTGCAGTGACCCATTGATCAGAGTGGGAAAGACAAGGATGAAGTGCAAATAGACTCCATGGGATGCCTTTGCTGCAAAAATGGGTGCTCTCTCCATGGCAGCTGCTGGTATAGACTAAGGTTACCTATGCATAACCCCTCTTCTTGGTGAAATAGGGAATTCGTTTCTGGTCTGCTAAAGCAGCCTTGCACTGGTTCCTGAAGGGAGTGAGAAAGCCTCCAGTGCTGGAGGAACAGCTTCAGTCCCACCAATTCATGTTTCCTTAGTCAATATTATCCCTGTTCTACAGAGCAGGAAACCAAAGCAGTAACATGTTGAAAGTTGCACAGGGAGACATTGGGTCTCCTGTTTCCCCCTGTATCTTATCTGTAAGACCCCCTTTTCCCACCCAGATTACTTCAAGAATATCCCTTTCTTGAAACATATACACACACATGCAGAGGACATACAGCAGCATTGCCTCGTGTCATACCTCTATGCCCCATATCTGCAGTCCCAGCTTTCTCTCGATAGTTGGGAGATTTGTGTCACTGTCTGCCATCCTGCAGTCTGATCTAGAAGGGAAAGGAAGAAGGAAAAAAAAAAATATATAATTGGATAAAACAGTAAGTATGCTGGTCAGCCGGGTTCCTCTTACCATCAGTGGAATTTTAATAGAGATAATCCACACCTTGAAGTGTCTCTATCTCTGCTGACTATGAAGAGAGCACAGCTGTAGTTATCAATAGTTAGGTGGGATAAACCCCCATTCCCAGGCTATCCATGCTCATGGGAAGCCAAGCAAAGTGCGGGATCACAACCCAGCAAAGACTGGATAGGATAACGTTTTTCTGGTGTGGGATTATTTCTCCCCTATTTGAATAGGTGGAGAGGATTTGCTGGGCTGTTGGACCTGACATCAGTACTGCTTTGTTCCCACCATGGCATGCGGGGTGGCAGACACAACAATGGACCTCCAGGAGACCCAAGTCCTCCTGGAGCTGCCACTGGAGGTCAGGTCAGGTACCCTGGGGCACTGGAAGCCTAAGGAATGAAGCCCTTCCACTTCAGGATGAGATTCAGGTCTAAATTAAGACACCTGCAAAGTATCTCAGGGCAGGGCACCTGGCTCTCGGCTTCATAAAGGTCTGTGGAGATGCAGCCAGCACAGTCAGCAGAGCATATGGAGTGATGCATCTGATGACCCACATGTCTGCTTTACACATAGCTGAGCAGCTCCTCAAGCTCTGCTGCCTGTATAGGGAAGAGGTAGGTTTCAGGTTTCAGTTGCCCACACAAAGGTGTCTGGGGACATCTGAGATGTTTTTGGTATCTCCAGCTGCCCCTCTGATGGGTGAAGGTCTCCCATCCATCCTCTATCGGATCTACCAGCTGTGAAAAGAAAAAACGACTACCCTTAGCTATGCTCCCTGTTCCTACTGCTTGGATAGCTGAGGTTTTGCTCAAGAAGCAACTTCTGAACCCAGCAGGCAACCTCCTGGAATAAATCAAACCCCAAACCAAGACATATGAAAACACTGAGTTATACCCTAGCAGAGCTGGCTGGCCTGTGGGACGCGGCAGGTGCCTCCTGAGAAGCTTGGCTCCGTTGCAGCGGCCATGGGACAGATTGTGTTTGTGTAGGGGCAAGACCCAGATCAGCCTTTCCCGTATGAGTCAATCCTGCTCACAAATCAAGGCCCAGCTTCAAGAGAAAACACGGCTCGCTGATTTCTGTGTTTTGCATTCATTCGCTTTGCCAGTGCACTCCCCCGATTTGCATTTGCTCATGACAGACTGAACGATTGTACTGCGTTAAAAACAACTTGATTGACTGCATTTTCTTCTCTGTCTCTGGATGACAAGGCTGCACTGACTGTAGGCCACGGCCTCTCTCGTGCTCCCCTGCTCCGCTGTAGGAAACCGCCTACGAGAGGGAACGGTGCCACGGCTGCCTCAACTCGGCACAACAACTGAGCCGCGGCAAGATAAAAAATAAAAGATGTTTAACAAAGCCATGGAAGAAGCTTCTTCTGAAGGAGGGAAAGAACAAAGACAGATGATCCCCTGCCAGAAGGCGTGTTTGTTGCTCATGTTATGAGAGCATGGAGAGATGTGCTGCACTTGGCACCATAAAGTCATAAGAAGCGATGGTCCTTCTCCTGACGAGTTTGCACACTAAGTAAGAGCACAAAAATTGCTGTTCTAGGCAGAAACATTGGTCCATCCAGGTCTCCCACAGCCCAGGGCTGCCAGACCCTGGCTCCTTGCACCTGGAGATGCAGGTACCTCCAGGCGTGTTTTGAGCACAGCCCCAACACCTCTCTGCTAACTGAGCGGGCACCCATGGTCTGTCGGCACTCAGTAGTGGGAGTCAGACATGCTCACTCTGTCCTGAACACAGATATATCTGAAGGACTGTGGAAGACTGAGTCCACGTGACCTCAGGTACCTACCAGGAGTGCATTCAGCTTCATCTCCCTCTCAGGTCCTCCAGATAGCCTCCAGGCAGGAAGACAAACAGCAAGGAGAAAAAAAGACACATTTTTCATCTCTATTCCCTGAAAGGTAATTGAGACCCACACAGATTAAAAGCCAGACCCAGGAAGATATTTTAGTGTCTACAAAGCAGCTAGACACTTTTCTGAATGCGGTCCTGACTCACTTACTGTGAATTCCAGAGCTATCAGGAACTGAAGCCAAAAACATGATCCTCGTTCTGATCTTTAACCAAAAGACCTTTCCTTTCTTTTAATATGGCATTTGAAAGGTCCCTATCAAAGAAAAATCTGAGGGAAGCCTCCTTCCCCAGCTAGCTTTTTAATTTATTTAGGGTTCTTCCTTCCAGCATCAAAACAGGAACAGCTGAAAACAAAGCCAGTAAAGACGTTTATATGTGAGGGAGAATTCAAGGGGGTGAAGTTTCTTAGCAAAACTGACACTGCTCCCTGTGGAAGGCAGCAGGCGTCTTGCTCGCCTGCTAACAGTGCAGGAAACCAGCAGCTGGCCAGCTGTGAGACACACACAGCTGGCTCCCTGCTTCTCCCAGGATCCCAACCTCTCCTGTCAGAAAAGTTAACCCAAAGGATGCTGAGATTCCTCTGAGCGTGTTGGACAAAACCCTCCAAAAGCCAGCAACGCTCTACTCATTCCCACTCAAACCTCTTTGACTCAAATCAGGGATCTTGGATCTCCCCCGCTCCTCAGGCTCCTTTCTCCATCTGAAGCCTGCCCATTAGTGCTGGTCCACACTTTTCTGGGAAATGTTGTCCCTCCCTTCCTCCTTAGTCATTAAGCTGGGGGGAATGTGAAGCACAGACAAGGTTGGCTGTTTCTTTGGACTTTCCAGCTTCTTTTGGCTGGTGGCCAAGTTAGAAATAATAGGAATATGACTTATATAATCAGACAGCTCATTTCATTAATGATTTAATGGGGGATTTTAATCAGATGATCCCATAATTCAGCTCCTGCCCAGACACAAAATCCAGTATTTGTGGAGTGAAAACTTCCCATCTGTGCTGAAACCAGGAAGGACAGAAACTTTTCTAATTTTAAAAGGAAAAAAAGGGATGTTAAGAGGTTTGGGTTCACCGTGGGGTTTGAACAGTGTTGTCCAGGTCACTTCCGAGCTCTATCAAACCAGTTTTGCCCAGCGTTAGGTGAAACACAAATCAGCAAGAAGCATGAGTCAACCATCTCAGGGGCAGGAACTCACCAGAAAAAAAACTGGTTACGGGGATGGACGTTTGCTTCCTTGTACACAGATACAGCTTTACCTCTGAAGGGGGGACAGAGGCACTAAAGCAGCTGTAGCTCCCCTCTTTGCTTCCACATTAGTAACAGGCAACTCCCCAGTTTCCACCTCCGGGGCCAGCTACTCTATTTCCACCATTTCCAGGGACTTTCGCAACCATGGAAAGAGGAGACAAGTTCACACCGTGACTGCGGGCTGAGGCAGCCACCATAGCAAAGACAGCTGCTGGCTTGGAGCTGCTCTTCTGGGTCACCCCCACTCGGTTAAGATACCATAAACTAAACTGTGAAGTTTAATGTGGACGCTGCTGTTGGGTGAGGGCAGAGCACCCGGAAACCGAACGTCGGTGGATGGTGTCTTGGCTGGATGTCACAGCGGGGACAGCCTGGAGTCTCCAGAGGTAAAAGCAAAGCCTTCCCTAATACAATCTAGGTAACAAAGCTGGTGGGTGAGGGCAGATGGGTCTCTGTTACACCCGCTCCCCTTCACATGCTGCCAAAATCACAGCAACCCTCCTGATGCTAAATATGATCCCCATCCCCTC
>NW_010516876.1:2261-17607 GCF_000687285.1 Phaethon lepturus | reverse complement strand
GGAAAAGCTTTGCCTTCAGGAAGGACTAGATGACTAATTAAGTGTCAAGGTCACTCCCAAGATTGGCTAATGAATAACAGTTGGGGTGGAAGTGCCAGCAATCACTACTTCATTTTGTTCAACCTGGCACGTATTGAGAAAGCAGACCTAGCAGGACATTTCTTCAGGCAGACTCAGGTCTGTTTGGGTGGGGAGGGAAAATAAGGACTCAGAAGGGGGATAGGAGATCATTTCAAACTCCCAAAGTACGTTCTGAATTAAGCCTGATTTGGCTTGTCTGGGTTTTGGCGGCGCACTTACTCGGCTGTAGTCACAGTAATAAAAAAACCCCAGTGAAATGACTAATGCTCTGTACAGCTTTGGGAAAATAGGAAGCAGCTGTGGCTCCAGCCTTTCCAGGCTGAAAGGCCTAATTATTGGGAATACTTGGACTGGCACTAGATGAGGTAAACCAGGGCTGTTGAATTGCTTTCATTGTCTCCATTATAGTTGGGCATCTGGGCCCAAGTAGGTGCCATTTTTTGTTTGCAAAGAGGACAGCGGTTAACTCTTCTTTCGTCCAGAGGGATGAAATTCAATATTGAGCTACCTTGTGTGGCTCATCAGCTACTGCTTGGGATCATTGCTTTGAACGGTGACTGTCCCTAGCGAGTGACTGTCCAGAAGTACAGCACTCAACCAATATAAGCTGTCTTCTTTTTCCTGTTGCAAGAGGAGAAATCCATCTCATGTGCAAATGATAGGTAGGGAGGTCCAGCAATGGGGCTTGTCTTCTCTCTCATGCTGTCACACACTCAGTCACATTACATCCTCTTCCAATTTTTTGGCAGGAAGGCAAAGGCTGCATAGGTGAGAGCACCTGCAACATACATATCCATATGTGTATGTGGGTGTTGGTGACAGCTCTGATCCTCTTGCACAATCACAGGAAGGGTTGCGATCAGAGAAGCTGAATTGCATTACATGTTGGTAATGTGCTGGGACATGGTGATGAGGCAGGGGATGGGATATGTGTTTTGGGGGGGTGACAAGAGAGGGAAAAGTACAGCTCAGCTCACCCTCCTCCTCTAGGTCCCATGAAGTCCAGGTTCAGGAGCTCGATGTGGTCAGCCTGCCAAGGAGAGGGCTCTGCACAGACGCGCCTGGCTGACCACAGAGAGCACTTCAGCCTTCTTGGAAAGAGCTGTTGCCTGGCAGCTAAAATTACGTAAAACAGGCCTTGAAATAAGATGCTATTTCTGATCACGGTGGGCAATTAAATATTGGAACAGCTTATTAGGGAAGCTGGCAGGCTCGCCTTTATTTAAGTCTTTGAAATGAGACAGCTAAATGGTTGGGGTGTGCTCTCTGGGCTTGGCTCCTCAGGGGTCTGTGACCATGAGCCCCTGTTCAGGTGCTGCACTTCCAGCAAGCTGCACGTTCGCATCGGTTTGGCATTAAGGCAATAACATGGATTGATCCTCCTGCTTCAGGGCTTCACTCAGCCACCTCCACAGGTCAGAAAAGATCACCTATCCATGCTACCAATCTGGGTGGATCATGAAAGGGGTTGAAGGGCTTTTTTAGTCTTCTTTTAAGTAGAGATGGACCAAAAAACTTGAGATGAACAGGATGAACTAAGATTGTGAAGAAGCTTCTTGCTTACCTTCTCAGAGTCAACGGCTCTGGAGCAAAGAAGGAACTTCACTGGGTTCAGATGGGCAGGTTTTCCCTTTCTCCACGAATAGCTGCCAGGGATCATCAGATCATGTCTCATCCAAACAACTACCTGCCATCACAGGCAACTGGTCTTTTCTATTCTTTGTTCCTGGGGCAAGGGCTGGGATGCTGTGGACTGAGATGCCGAATTCTGTTCAGTGTTAAAGTGAGTGAAGACTTAAAGGCCTTGGGATGAAGAGGAGAATCACTGAGATGATTGTATGTTCTTGATGGTTTCTCAAACTGCTCAGAAGAGGTTTGAATTCCCTGTTTAGTAAATTCAAAGGATGCACAATCCTGGATCCACCTAAACAAGTAACTTCTAAAGTTCTGCATGAGCAGTAACCAGTTTGCCCTGTCTGACAAAAGCTGACCTGTCCCCTCAGGACCCAGTTGCTCTATCTCTTGAACCTTGCACCATCTCCGCCATCTCCAACCACCATCCCAGGCATTATCAAGAAGCAGACCTTCGGCTTAGTGTGTCTTTCTATAATCTGTGCCGTCATCCCCTGTCCACCTCTGGCATCTCCGACTTAGTAGCTTACACACAGTCTTTCTGAGAAAACCACTGATGCTGTGAGCCTTTACCTTTCAACCCCCTGTGAGCCACATGCAGACGGACTTTGCATTAACTCTCCAAACCTACCATTGCTCCTTACTTAAAAAGAGCACAAGGAAGTACTAGGTTTCTGGGAAATAACCACCTTCCAAGTTGCAACAGCCCTCAATCTGTATCTCATCTGTCTCTTCAAATTGCTCAGAGGACATCTGATTTAGAAGGGCAGGCAACTCACGATTTATCTCCTCTGACTTTGCCTAGTCTCTGCAGCTGCCTCATTTCCACCTGCCATAAATCCTAGCTCAACACCTTGCTCCATCCAGAAAATCTTGCTCATCTCTCCAGACCTCTCTTTATGACCTCCTTTGTCCTCTCTGTTTATCTCAGTGCTGGTAGCTTTCCAGCAGTCTGAACTTCAAGCAGATGGTCTTGGGAAACTGATTTGTAGGAGCAGATTTTTCCCAAACTGCTGCTATTTCTGAATCCTCCCTCTAAAATTTTAACAACTGACTATTTTTCCTGGGAACAGTAGAGCTGTATTGTCCCAGCAAACTTCTCAACAATGTAAGAACAATGTAAGAACAATGTATTGACAATTAAATCTGAAAGCCTTAACACCCGCCACAACTCCCAAGTCATGCAGTCTGAGTTTCCACATTCATCACGCTGGATGCAGAGCCCAGTCCTCAGCAGTGACTGGCGCTGGAAAAGGGAGAACAAACTGGCTGAACGCGGAGGCTGGCAGTCCTTGCATTGGTGTCCTATAGAGAAGGTTAGAGCACCCACCCTGCTCTTGACTGACTGTTTTCCTGGGAAGTCCTTCTTCCCTGGGATGCCTTTGCAAGCAGCAGGCTCTGCCAGGCAGGTAGCATCTCTGCATGGAGAGGGCAGCCCTATTAGACTCAAAGCTTTCAGAGGCAGCAGCAGAGTCTGATCTGCAGTAACTTCCCCCCGAGATCAGTCCCAGTGCCTGGTAACAAACTCTTCCCTCTGAAGATCTGTGAGAAAAAACAGTGGCACAAGAAGCTGCTAAAAGCCTTCGGCGTGCAAGCGCCTTGCAGCAGCGTTGCCCTTGGTATGGTGCCAGCTGCATTATTTTCAAATAAAATAACGCAGCTTGGTGCACACCTACTTTAGAGGTATCCATTCCACCTCCGGCTCCTCTTCAGAGGTTATTGAGTCAGTAATGGTACGGAGCCATCCCGGGAGAAAGGCGAGCATGTAGATTGCCAATTCATTACGAACAAATCTCTCCTTTCTTTCAGCTCTTTATCCACTGGTGAAAGGGAGAGATCACTGGCTCAGGACCAGCACTGCATCCGCAGGCAGGGCTTTGTGCCACAGCGGGGGCAGGAGATGCATGTAGAAGGAAAACAAAGCTGAAGCCATTTTAATTCCTCTTCCTGGTTTCCAGAGAAGTGGTTCAGGCTATAAACATTCTCAGAAACAAACTTCTAACTACTTAACACCTCCAGGAAAAAAGTTATGATCCTCTCCCACATCAGCAATTTAACGGAGCATTATTTAACCTAATGACTGCAGGTAAGTAAAACAAGAGCTGAGACATCAAGGAGGAGAGCGTGTGTGTTTGGTCACCTGTGCAAGAGCTTCCTGAGCCCTGGGCAGCACCTGCACTTCAAAAGCTTATGGGAAGGGTGTGACAGCTGGAAGTCGAGGGAGACCCTCAAAAGAAGGCATTTTCCCTGCTTCCTATGCAGGGTTAAAAGAGCCCGAAGGAAAGGGAGGGGGCTAGAGGCTGGCATTCACCCACCCTCGCTTGGTTGTCTTAGTTTTAGGTGCTTAAGTCTGAGCAGGGCTCTCCCTGGGTTCCCCTCATCCTGACGTTGGGTCTAGGGCAGATCTGGTGAATCTCAGTCAGGAGGGACTTGCTGTCCCCTTGGCCTACGGGGCAAACCCCCGGGCAGAGAGCCCAGCCTGCCACGCTGCCCTTCACCTCCCGCAGAGTGTGGGAGCTCAGTCCCATCCACCGTGCCCCTGAGACCCTGTTTGCCAGATCTGCCAGCATGAACCGAGCCAAATACCACAAACAAGCCACAGCTAAACCCAAGCACCAGGCCCCCCCCAGCCTTTCCGTCTCAACAAACAAGTCCAAGAATTAATGATTTTTGCTACTGCATGTAACAGTTTTATATTTATTGTAAGAATGTGCATGCATTTATGTGCCTACATGTACGTGTGCAAGATAAAGAGCAGGTTTTCTCTGGTGCACACTTTAACTAGTGCAGCTGAATAAGCCCTGGCTATGAAGACCTTTCTTTGATGGTGATGGAGCAGGGGTGCTCGTCTGGGTCCACTCAGACCAGCTGGACAAACGGTTCCCAGAGCATTGGCTTCCCAGTGGAAAGTGGCAAGATTAATATTGACCCATCCCTCCCCATCAAGAGGAAGGGACTGTTCCAGTTTTGCTCCAGTTCAGACCTGCGAGCATCACATCAAACTTGGGAAGAAAACCCAGGGCTTCTGGAAAAAAAACAGGTTTAGATTTCAGATTGCAAATGAAATGACTTGGACCTAACATGGTGCTCCATAGGTGACTCTGCATTTCCATTGCTGGCCCTATGAGAAGCAATGGATTTATTCCAGGGGAAGGTTTGTTTCTCAAGCTGCAAAGGAAAGCTCACCCTTTGTGTTTGTTGGATGACACAACTCTGCCGAAAGACACCCAAACTGTGTCAAAACAAGCAGGTACCAACCACCCCAACCCAGGCTTCCACGTTTAAGGATGGGGTGCTGAGCCAAAGTGTGAGTTACTTTATATGAGCTTTAAAGCCTTTGAAATGGAGACAGACCTTCAGGAGATCTTCTCTCAAGGGAACACCAGCAACACCTGCCTTTTTGGTACCAGTCACCCATACTAGCATTATCCTCTAAGCTTGTGTGAAACCAGAGGATGTTCAGAGCCACGTACGTGGGGTATTTATCACTGTTTCATCCAGCCCTTCCAAACCAGCGTGTGCTGTGAGGTCACTCTTGCTCATCCGGTGACTTTGTGGGTGCCCTCAGTCTCCACCTGCATCTCCTCTCTTTAAGTGATTGCTCCTTGAGGAGCACCATCCCACTCCTCAGGAAACATCGTGGCTGTGTTTCCTTCCTGAGATGGCTTTTGGTGGCTATTCTCTGTTGTGGTAGGAAAGGGGTCCAGAGAAACAACAGGGCAAATGGAGATGAGGGGGATTACTGGGAATGAGGGGCAGAGGAACATGGGGCAATAAGGAGGCATAATTTTTCCCCTGTGGTATCATGAGCTTTATGATGGATGGTGTTGGTCCATCACGATTTTGTGAGCTAAACCCTGCGCTGCCCAGCTCCGGGGCTCCTGCCCGCTCTCCACGGACATGGCACAGGAAGGAACAAAGCCCCAACCCACAGGGCCGTGTGTCTCGCACTTGCTTGGCATAAAAAGTGAAACCCAGCCCACGCAGAAGCACAGCACCCGGGTGCGGGAGGAGTGTGCAGTCCCATCCTGGCAGAGATGAAGGCCAGCTTTGAGAGAGTAGCACATCAGCTGCGCAAAGCCGGATGGGTGAAACATCCCTGCAATACTGCAAACAGCTTTAGAAAGAGGCATTCACCCGGGACTGCCTTTTGCACTCCGAGCTTCCAATGGGAGTTTCGTCTGAGCATGGGGAAGGAAATCAGGCATCGGAAAGATTGGGGTGGGTGGGATTTGCTCAAACCCGGACAGCTATTTCATAGACAGCAACAAAGTACAGCAATTCAGGCTCTAGCACACTCCCAAAGGGAAGGTGGGTATCTAGATAGTCTCTATCACCCCAAAAAAGAATATGATTTCTAGCACTGCCTGTTTCTGTTTTTGTAAGAGCAGTTTTAAATAAAGGGCCGGACAGAAACCTGTTCTTTCATCCCAGGGCATGGCATCAGGACATTTTTAGGTAGGACAGGTTGGCTGCTCTGAATAGCTCATTCCACAGGAACTGCCCAGGAGTTCAACCATGCAATTTAGCATCCCCTATGCCTCATGTCTTTGACGTAGATATAAGGTAATAACAAGTTTCACTGTTACTCTACCCAGCACTGCCTCAGATAAGCACGAATAGGCTCAGATAAAGGTGGATAACAAATGGTAGGATTTCTTTTTCAAGCAGAGGTCCTTGGAAATCACGGCAACTCAAGCAAATGCACATCGTCTGATGTTGGAAATTAAACGTTACATCTCAGAGGACTTTTCGGTCTGAAGGATGCCAAAGACTTACTGACAATATTCACCCCTTTCTGCATTCCTTTTACACCCAGAATGGGTGGAAATACAGTGGAAATGTATAATCATCCAGGATAAATCATAATTAGGCCCATTTCCAGGGCTGTATTATGTGGAAAAAGAGAGCAAGAGAAGAGAGGTTTTAATGAGTCGTAGGAGCATATATCCCTTGTGACTGTACGATCTGTTTCTCTGAGGGGCCAACAGAAGCTGAAAAATAGATGTGAATAAACAAAGAGCTGGAGGAGAGAGATTTTGGGTGTCCTTCCGCATGCAGTTGGACATTTCATACATAGGAAGCCCAACCCGTGGATTTGTGTCAGTTCCAGAGGGAACTTCAGAAGGCTGCAAGAGAGCCCGTTCCCTGTGACGAAGGAGGGACCCCGAGGGCGGGTGGTGGTGGCACGTGCGTTCCCCAGGGGTGGCTAAAATGGAGCTGGGCCAGGTGGCACAAAGGCAGCACCAAGGCTTTCACTGTGCCCCGAGCTCCGCTTCATTGCGCAGGGCATTTCAGGGCTCTGCTTGCAAGTGGGCTACCATGTATTTAGCTCTATTAAAATTGAGGGAAGGCTTCTGGTCCGGCAGGACGAGCCTGGCACAGAGCAGAGCCCCAGCACCTTCCAAGCACGGGGCAGGTGCCTGAGCCGGTCCCCTGCTCAGCCGGGGATGAACAACTGCAGCACGGGCAGTGCTGGAGGAGCAGGCTGCAGGACAGATCCATCCTGGAGTCACAGAGTCCACGGTGCATCTCCTCCACGCCACATGTCCCACACCTGCACGGGGGCTCGGAACAGAAACAGTAACAACCTCCACGCTTAAAGTCCAGAAAAACTTGTGCGGCTCCATGGAAAAGAGCAGGAGACACCGTGAGCATCTTCATCACCCTTGGCCATGCAAGAGCAGGGTTTTGTCATCTCAACCTAACCAGAAGCCCCATGACACTGAAGAAGGCAGGAGACCAGGGTGACACCGTTTGCGGCCACGGCACAAAACCTTTGCTCCCAGCTGAGAGACCTTGGCAACTGTTGCCACAAAGTCCTGCCTAGGAAATAACGTCATGAGACCTACGTGTCCGCCGGTGGGAAGGGAGCTGGGGAGGAAAAGGGCAGGCTGTTTGTATGGGGAGGAAGAAGGAGGAGGCAAGGGGAGATGGTCAGGGCTTTCCTGACCTGCACCGCGCCGGCTAGTGCCCGTCCTCGCATTTCCTTCCGCCCGGCACCTCAGCCAGCTCAGCAGGGTATGGTAAAGCCCCACAACAAGGCAGGCTGACGCTGTCTGACTGTCTGGTCTCTGTTTTGCAGGCTCTAATCTGCCCATCCAGCGGCGGCGTGTAAAGAACACCTGGATGATTCACCGTCTGAGTGCTGCTCTTGTGGGGCCAGTTCGCTTCAGCCCTCATAACGCTGGCTTACATCTGTACTGGGGTAAGCCTTGAGTAAGTGCGAACCTCCCACAGATGCTAATTCATATTGGTTCTCCTTTGTGTTAAATATTTATGTTAATAGGCATGCCTAAGAAAAATACTGGCAAGTAAGCCCACAGCTCAACTCCATTACAACTCAATTATATCCCGGTGCAATTTGCATCTCAAACGGACAGGATGAGAAAACACTCTGTACTTACAGAGCAAAACAGCCCAGCAGTTCAGCCATTAGCAGATCTATTGATTAAAAGACAACAAGACCTACCCATGAGAACTTCCAACGACTTTTTTGTCGCTGCCTGGACCCATAACCACGTTGCAAAGGCAGGCGAGCTTTCAGCACATCCCCATGGCAGCAAAACACAAACCAAACCAGGCCAAAACAAAACAGCGTTAATTGCTCGTTGTGTGAAATCAAAGCCAGTCTGTGCAGAGAGCTAAATGAAAAGCATGTGTCCTCAGAGCCGATACGATATGTAGCCCGGCCGGGTTCTCGGCGAGCTGAGATAGCTGCTCGTTCCAGCCCCAAACAGTGCTAATCAGGATGGGCTCATGGCTTTACAGTAAAGTCAACCTGGCTTACACCAGGTGAGCAGTTTTTTAAAAAAAATAGGAAATCTATTAATTTTTTGTTTGTTTCTTACTATCTCACAGAACAAAAGTCATCAAACGGTTCTGGTCTTTGGAAATAAAGCTAAGAGGGGTGCGGGGAAGCTGCTTACCTTGCTGGAAAGCACGCGGTGTCCTCGCAGGTCTCCCTTCTCCGCCAGACCCAGCGCCTTCTCTCCTCTTCGGTGTGCTAGTTCCAAGGCACTTTTGTTTGCTGTTCTGCTACCTTGTCAGCTCGGGAACAGCCGTGTTCGGTAATTCAATCCTCTACTTAACCGCAGAGACACTCCTACTCGGAGATCACACCCATTCCCCGCTCACGGAGGGACAAAGAGGGAGTCGGTACCAGAGAGTTTCAACCAACTCTCTGCATCAAATACCCACCAGCTCCGCGTTCACGGAGCAATACTGACCAAGTGCTGCTTTAATTAGAAACCTGTTTTGTCCAGATTTAAAAGGGCAGGGGAGGGTTTTTTCCCCCCTCTTCTCCATCTCTGCTGGACAAAGCGAGGAACGGTGCTGCTCAGTGCCACATTAACGCTTGGGCCCAAGAGTCCCAGCTCCAGTCCCTGCCTCTGACTGTCCCGAATTTTGGCACAACTAGTCCAAGGGGAGGGGTGCTGGGGGCAGACAGCCTGCTCCCGCGCTCCCTGCGAGGCTGAGCTGGGTCTGCCCGCGCCCCAGGCTGGAGCCCTGGGTGTGTGTGCAGCCCGGGGCCATGGGGAGCAGGGCTGAGGATTGCCATCAAGATTACTGGTTGAAATGGGAACGTAAGGGAGCATTGGAGCATGCAACCAGGCTGCCCTCCCAGGAGAAAAGTAATGATAAACCAGAAAACCCCAGCGAAGCTGGCAGTGTTTGCTGTAGCCACCTTCTGCAGCAGAAAGCTGTGCCGTGGACACGTGTTGCGATATCATAGCTTATCGTTAAGAAAAAGCAACGCTGCTGTAATTGGCAGTCACCCTGTCTGAAAGCCGCCCTGATGCCACTGGCTGTGGGTCACCTGAAGACAGACCATCTCCTCTCATTCCCAGCTGCTCCTGCCTGGCATCTGCACGGTGCTGCTCCCTCGCTGGGGAGGTGTGGAGGAGGCACTGCTGCTTACCCTCTTGTCAGCTGGCGGCTCTGCCTTTGGGGGACCCAGCTGCGTTTTGAGCATCTCCAAGGATGGAGGCTACACAGCCTCACTGGACTGGGATCCATCCAAGTCCTCCCCTTCCTATGTATCAAGCTTCTCTTGCCATTTCCTTCATTTTTTAGATTAACCCACATAAAATTGAAAATAGATGTGGATCAGCTCATCAGCTAAACTAGGTGTCAGAATAGGTTTAAACCAACAGTTTCCACAGATCTTGTCCATTGGCCACTCTTAGACCTAAGGGGCCTGTAATGGGAAGAGCCCCCAAAATACCCATGACATTAGCTACAGACCGGCGTACCACTAATCACAGATAGCTGCAAATTACAGTGCGGGTTGAACCTGCTCATTCAGCCTGGGTGTGCCCATATCGGAAAGGAACACTTCAAAGATCTTAGTTTCATGGTTGAAGATGCAAAACTGACTCTTAGCAAGCAATTTATCCCTTAATGTCAGCAGGCCACAGATCATAAAACCTGTAACAGCCTTCACCTTTCATTTTTCATTCTTTTCATTTCATCATGCTGTCTTCCTCTGTTGCAGGGAACAGAGGAACCATGTTTTGTGTCTTCCTCCACTCTACAGAAGATGAGGACCTGTGACAGGGTCTGCTTTTATCCTTGGAGTCAACCTCAAGCCCACTGCTGGCCCAGCGGTGAGGGTCATGCACCAGCAGCTCTGGTTGGAGGCGTTAGAAGATGGGGTGAGGACATCTGAAGATCTCAGAGGATTGGCACCAAACTCCATCGTGCTCCGGTTCCCCTTTTGCCGCATGAAGTCATTATCCACAGCACCAAGGGTTTAATTAATAGCTGCTGTGTGTCTGGGTCCTCTTCAGTGCTGATATATGCTGATGTAAACCAACCCGTTTCCATGGCTGCGGCCACATCAATTTGAGCTCTGGGATGAAGCGTGTCATTCCTCTACCCACAGCTTTGGTAGTACACTTCAGGCTCATGCACAGGTGGTGTTTGAGCTGCCTGTCCTCACTCCTTTCCAACCGCCACAGTGAATAAGTGGTAAATAATCCTGGTGAGCTTTTAAGGAGCCCAAATCTGTAGAAATAAGACGTAAGGCAGTTTAGAACAGCCAATGTCAAGGGAAAAGAAAATGTTTGTCATAAAACATGGGCTCATTTAGCCCCGAGCTGTAGGCACTTTTACTTCCTGCTAATTCTGGTCATGCCATGGGGTTATAGTGCAGAAAATGTTATTTCCGAGCAGTTTAACTCAGTACTGGTGGAAAACAGAATAGCCTGACTTTCATAACTGAAACATGATCTGAGATGTTCCCGTTCCAGCTATTTTCCCCATGTGCACGACCTGATGCACTCACGTTCTGGTCCTAAGCATTGGCTCAGCATTCCTAGAGCTTAAAGACCTCATGGTTTAAATTTTTTTTTATGCATACAGATGGCAGATGAGGCTGTTTTCAGTGTCCCAGTGCAAGCCTAAGACACTGAAGACATTGTCACAGGTTGATGCTGGGGTAAATCAGAAGCTGCTGGGAGGAAGACTCTGCTGAAATGCTAAAGCAACGTTTGGCAGTGTAATGGCCCACATCTGCCTCAGCCTTGACCATCCCACATGCCTGTGGACAAGGTTAACATTGTGCATGGGGAAACAGGCTCTGCCAAGGACGTATTTGCAAAATGACACGTTGCAAAGGTATTTCCACCCTGCTTTTGGGGTATTGAACTCCAGGAGGAAGAGGGAAAGGCCAAACCCTGCAGATGAGATAACATGGCAGGGGCCTCATGCTTTGGAAAAGCAAGGGAAGGAGGCAAAAAACCCCACAAGCTGCTCAAGAGACCAGTGCTCAAGAGCCATCGCTACTTATGTGAGCTTAAACGTCCTGACTTGTAGCAGCACTGCATGAATTTCTGAGAACATTTCAGGAGAGATTTCCTTGACCCACAACCAAAGCATGTGACATTTTACTACACATTCCTCATGTAGCCTTGCTCAAGGCACTTATCTGCCCTACAAAATCATCATGTCCAAATGAAAATCTACATAGTGCCTCTTACAGGCAGATCCCTACAGATCTGATAGAGGGGGATTGGGTTATAATTTACTGCTCCCCCATCTGCTGTTGTGCTACTGGATATGGGGAAGAAGATGAGAAAGCAATACATATGCATCTATATCGACCATAAGACATGCGATGACCTCGTTTGTTGGGGCCTGTAACTTGCTGAAGCAAAAGACCCCCCAAGAAGTACATCTCAGCCAGCCACAGCATCTAACTCATGAGCAAGGCTGGGATGACTGGCGGCCATGAGGGACTGAGCACCAGCCTCAGGATTTGGCCCAGCTGTCTGCAAGGAGTGTTTTGATGCAGGAAAGTGAACACAGCTTTGCTCTTTGGCCTGGCGGACTCGGACCGGTGGCGGTCGGGGCTTTGCATGAAACAGTTTCACAGGGCAATGCTCTGCGAGCACCAGCTGACCGGGCAGCACAAAGCTGCCTCTGACAGGTAACAGTGTGCTGGTTAATGGTTAACAGCAGCAAATGGAAATGTCTTGGGACTGGGGAAGGTGCCCGGGCACGCGGGTGAGGAGTGCTCCTGGGCTGCAGTGCTGTGGTACAAAGCTGTGCTGCACCAACAGAGTCATAGTCGTCTTCAGCTGTCGCATCCTCCTCTGGTCAGCTCGTGTCAGCTCTCACGTGGTGAACTTCTCCCAGCACACAGAGAAGTCCTGATCCTGCAAACGAGCCCTTTCAGCACAGCTCTTGGGCGACGCTGTGCACGGAGCTGTGCAAACAGCGGATCCCATGGAGGCAGGGGCAGGACGGGCAAATCCTGGTCTCCTGATTGAGAAGAAAAGGAGTGGCCTTGGCAAGCCAAGGACACAAGGGTAAAGGCTGATTTCAGGCAGGAATGGCTTTGGCGAGAGCTCTAGAGACATAGTTCAGCTTCCCAGAGCCACCAGCTTGTAGCAGGTTGAGACAGGAGCAGTCCCTCTGGCGCAGGGGTTACAACATTGAGGCAGAAGAAACCTGTACCTGTTACTCCAATTTGTTGCTTGGCAGTTGCTTAGTGCGAAACCCATTTTAAGCCAGCTATGCTGGGCTGCAAACTGGGGACGCGAAACTCATGTTTCCTCAGGCTTATGGGAAAATGTACACACCCCACACCCCCCTGCAAAAGAAAAGGAGAGAGGGGTCAGAGATGACGACGTCTTGTGGCATCGTGGCAAAGTCTGCCAGGGCTTCTGGTCAGTCTTGACCCCTCTTCTGTGTCCTAAAATGTCCATAACCCATTCTTGAAGGTGGGAGGCACAACTCTCTGCTAGCAAGGAGAAATACCTCAGTGAATATAACTGCATGGACTATAATGATGGGATATAATAACACTGATGGAAACGGCCATACCATGCCAGACCTCCCTTGGTCTTTCTGCATGAGCTCTGGCTGCTACTGACAGCTTTGCAGAGTGTTATATTGCAGAGTCTTTTCCAAAATAACATTTGGGGGAACGCAGAGGAAAATCCTCAGGGGGGTGTTTTTTCCAGACCCCCGCCAGTGAACAACTCCTGCCTTGGAGCAAAAGAGCTACTGTCACCTTTTGGGAGGTTCATCTGCAGCTCTCCCAGGCATAGCCGGGGAGGAGGTAATCCCCGGGGCCGGCTGGCCGTGCCTGTGTGCACTGCGGGCGTGGGTTCCTCTGTGCCTCTCTCCGTTTGCTCTCGCCCGTTGCCGCCAAGAATTAGCAGGTGCACTGAGAAAACAGGATAGCCAAGGTGGGACCATGACGTGGCATGGGCAAACAGCAGCCCTGGCTGCCTTCCAGCCAGAGGATGAATGTGGCACAGGGGCCACAGTTCGGATCTGGATGTATTCAGACCGTTGTTTTATCTGGGGAGACTTCCAGAAGGACTCGAGTCCCCCAGACCCATCACCCCAAGGTCACCATCAAACCCAACTCTTAACGCTGATGCCAGAATTTGGGCATCTGATATTCTCCGGGTTATTGGCTGACTATCTGCTAGGATGAATGAGGTTTGCTACTGCTACAGAAAATTGTCCTGCTTTTCGAGAATGCCAAAAAACTTTAGGGAAGTATTTGGTGGCAATGAAGACTCAGCAGGAGCTGGTCCTTTAGGTAAAGAGGTGGAGAGGCTAATGGGGTGAGCTTCAAGACAACGTGGTGGTATTCACAGAGTCTAACTGTGGGAGAACAATGTGCAGGAAAACAAAACTATTGTGTTCCTGTTCCTGAGTGTTTTTCTCATTTTTACATAAGCCCCACCCAGCTCAGCTGAGGATCCGGACTATTACCTGCTGATTACTGTTATTAAATTACAATCTTCTTCTAGAGATCTTAAATCCTGATTCAGACATTCACAAAGCAAATACAGATGATTTACAGGCTTAATCCCAGGGTAAAGCATTGTGAGAGCCTTGCACTGAGGTGTTTACCTGTCTCATGTCTGTCTTAAGACAGTAGCAGCGATTATCAGTTGCTGTTATAGGGATAACACCAGGGAGATGGAAAAGGCTTCCCAACCAGTATCACTGCAGGAACTGGGTAATAAAGACAAGAACAAACCCAGATCACCCAAGCACCAGCCTGGCAACTCGGTAACGAAGACCAACCTCCTCCTGAGCATCCTGTCGCCACGCTGTCCTCAGTCCTCAGCCATGGTATGGAGGAGATGTTTCCACTAGGTAGAGCAGCACATCTACCTTGAAGAGGAAAACAATGAGGAGAGGAAGACGAAAAGCAGAGAGGATCAATAACAACAAACATCCCTTCAAACGGGGCGGTTTGGCAAATTGCTGTACAGATAGTTTAGGAGTTTCACAAAACCTCAGGGGTGCTCTCTCAGCCCTAATGAAAACCGTATGAAAGCCAACAAATTCCAGCACGCTTTGGTCAGGGTCATCAAGCAGAGCCTCAGCGGTTTCCAGCGTCAGCTGAATGCGGCAGAAAGGAGACATTTCACAGCAAAGGCTGCACAGGCAGGGGAGGCTCAGCCGCGCTGGCACTGGTTAATGGGTGTGCGAGCCTGGCAAAGGTTATCCCGCAGCAGCCCTTGAGCGGTGGAGGAGTAACTCGCTCGTGCCATGGTGGTGACAACCCATGAGGTCCAGGCTCCTTGGGACTGTCCTTTCATGGGAATCAGACTGCAGGCAAGCGAGGTGAGGGATTAATGTCTTGTTCTCACGTGGGAGCTGAAGTGAACAGAGGTTATTTATGCTTTTTGGACAGGATTACACGGGATGTCCATGCAAGAACCAGAAACTCAACTCAGGTCCACAACAGCTCACCCCCACCCTGCAGGAGATGTGACCTGGGTTTCTCTCCTGTGGGGTACGAGGCTGGTCCTTCAGCGCCTAGTGAAACCAACCGGTGCCAATGGTTTTAATGAGAGTTAGGAGCACCAGATGCTGAAAGGTGTAGTTGCAGGACGTGCTGGCTTTAGTGGCAAAGGCTGCTGGAGCTCTCACCCTCACTATTTATTTATTTTTAGCATTCAGGCAGACCAGCAGTTTTCACAACTGTAGGAAACCTGGTTGCTCATGTTGGTGACCACACCTGAGTGACCACAAAATAACTCCACCCTCCCTGGCAAACTTAATTTTTAACCCATCTCATTTCAACGACCCGGCTGCACGTGTGACTGCACAAAGTCACTCTCTGCTAAGGGCTGGGCTGGGGGGGTGAAATCCT
>NW_010516876.1:1854-2203 GCF_000687285.1 Phaethon lepturus | reverse complement strand
AGCTGCCTGTCTGTGCTGCCCAGACACGAGAGTGTGGGGGACATCCATGTTCCATGTCAGATGGGAACTGCATCCTGGGAGAGGATCTGGGTTATTCTTGGGGACTTTTGAGTTTGTTCCCCAGGTCTTTCCCTGAAACAGAGTAAAAATTTCCCCAGGACACAGTCTGGTAGCTGAGCTGAGTTTACCAACTCGTGTTGTTCACATCTGCTAAACAGAGCTAATGAATTTCAAATCTGAGGAGGCGAAAGGGTGCGAGGACAAATCATGTAAGCTTCTCAGCCTGGGCACCTGCAGGCAGAGCCAAGATCTTGCCTGCAGGACTCAGGCCACCGCAGGCAGCGGGGGC
>NW_010516876.1:0-1835 GCF_000687285.1 Phaethon lepturus | reverse complement strand
CCCTGCCGGTGCCGACCAGGAAGGAGCGAGAGAAATCAGTCACTCAAAAGTCTGAGAAATTGCCGTCCTGCTAAACGTTGCCCCTCCCTGTTTTTCACCATCCCCAAAGGGCGCAGAGCACCGTCTATGCCTGACGTGGGTGCTTGGTCCATTACCCCTGAACACCAGACCCTGGTCACGTCACGCTGCTGGAAGGAGCGCCGATACCGCTGCCGCAAGCACGAGAAGGGCACCGATACTCACCACAGCCTCAGCTGAGCTGCTGAACGAAGATCAGGCACTTTGCTGGGTGCTGTACGCACTTCCCCATGCGGCCTATGGCCTGTGTGTCATCTCCACCTGCTTCTTGTAGACCAGCCCAGGGATCACATGTAGGGTGGGCTGGAGCAGGCTGGGTTAGCTCTGACCCACAGAGCTTCTCTCAGAATGGAAGATAAGGGCTCTTTGAGGCAAACAACTCGGGTTTTGTTATCACAAGAGTTTCAATGACTACAGAATTCATGCAGCCACTTTTTAGGCCACATCACAGTCTAGAAAGTTAAGTTGCCTTATCGGAAATGATTTTCAGAAAGCCAAAGCCAGAGCTGAAACCCATGTCTCTTGTATCCCCTGTACTACCTGCTGGGCCATGTCTCACTACCGTGAGGCCTTTAGACCTAAAAAGCCAGCTACAAGCTTGGGTGCCAACAAGAATGGTGTCCCTCAGCTGCCATCAGGCTCTGCATGAGAGGCTGGTGAGGAACAGTGGTGCTCCCCAAAACCCCCTCATTTTCAGGGAAAGCCTCACCCCGAGGCTGGTACACCCAATTCCTCCCGAGAGCAAACACCGACACTGCCTGCCATTAACGGGTCAGAGCAATGACACCAGCGAGGAGCTCACGTGAGCCGAGAGCCTTTTCCCGGGCAGTTCTGGTTACCGTGTTTGCATACTAAACAAGAAACCTGCATTACTTCCACGTGGGACGAGGCCCTTTCTAATATAAGCAAAAGGTTGTGCTTGGGGCATCCTTGTTCTGCTCCCCAACAGAATTTGGCCAGTTTAGTGTTTCTCCTTCCTATGTTTCTTGGCCTTTCTGAAGAGCAGCCGGTGTAAAGAGCCCATCTGGCAAAGGGCAGTTTTTGGCATGAAGGGAAAGCATCAGAAGGCACAGAACTACGCCCAGCGCTTGGCTGATTTGGATTAAACCGGCTCTATCTGTAGGCATCCACACAACGCAACGAGCAATTCCACTTCTTACCAAAACTGCGTGGGGACAGACGATGACGAGATGCCAGGGTCACCGCTGCGCACGTGATGGCACCAACGTGCGCTCACACGTGGGCTTTCTGGCCATGTTTGCACAGGTTTTGCCTCATCTGGAGTCAGAAGCATCACTCCCTTTGCAAACAGGGAGGAGGAGGAGGGTGACGCTGAGGCTCACCAGCCTCGGGAGGAGGGAAGGGCAGGGGACTCAGACGCCAAGCAGGAGGCGAGTCCTGGCCCTCGGGGCAGATCTGCTGCACCCGCCTTCGGTTTTAGGATGTTTTCTCTCCCCAGCCAGGATCTGGATGAGACCAGGACTCTACTCCTCTTTGCTCAAAGATTTACTGGGGAAGACTTTTCCAGGCCGCATTCCTTCCACACAGAAACCCAGCTCCAGAAGAGCGTTTTGGGAGACGACCGCAAACGATGCCTCCAGGGTTGCATTCCTGGGCTGGTGGATGAATCATTTTCCAGTCCCACAAGGGAAAAGCCCATCTCTAACGCATGGAAGGCCAGGAACCGGTGGCGGGAGGGGATGTGAGCAGGGTGGGCTGGTTTCCAGGTTTTGGGCGGCGCAGTGAAGCCGAGGGAG
>NW_010516875.1:311-9128 GCF_000687285.1 Phaethon lepturus | reverse complement strand
ATACTGTGTTCACTTTTGGGCCCCTCACTACGAGGATGTTGAGGTGCTGTCCAAAGAAGGGCGACAAAGCTGGTGAGGGGTCTGGGGAACAAGTCTTATGAGGAGCGGCTGAGGGACCTGGCGTTGTTCAGTCTGGAGAAGAGGAGGCTGAGGGGAGACCTTATCGCTCTCTACAACTACCTGAAAGGGGGTGGTAGAGAGGTGGGTGTTGGCCTCTTCTCCCAAGTAACTAGTGATAGGACGAGAGGAAATGGCCTCAAGTTGCACCAGGGGAGGTTTAGATTTGATATTAGGAAAAAATTTTCTTCACCGAGAGAGTGGTCAAGCATTGGAACAGACTGCCCAGGGAGGTGGTGGAGTCACCATCTCTGGAAGTATTCAAAAAACGTGTAGACATGGCAGTTCGGGACATGGTTTAGTGGACATGGTGGTGTTGGGTTGATGGTTGGACTTGATGATCTTAAAGGTCTTTTCCAACCTTCATGATTCTGTGATTCTGTCATCTAAAAGCACATAAAATTTATTCAGTAACTACCAGTCCATTAAAACACACACATAATCAAAACCAAAAGGCAATAACAGAAATGGTGATACACACAGACATACAGGTTGCAATACCTTCATATTAGATGCCTCATTTTCTAGCTTTGTTAGGTGATTTGAGTTGTCCTCTAGCTCTTGTCGAAGGTTGGAGTTCTCCATCTTTAATGCTTCAACTTGCTTTAACAACTGGTCATATGAAGCTGCAGCCATCCTGGGCCACCCTCAGCCCTGGAAAAATAAGAAAAGATACTAGATTTAAACATTTTAGAAAAAAAACATATCTAAATATAAAATTACGTCTCAGTCTTTCCCATTTACCACTCAACTTACTAAACATTTCCTTCAAATCCATTAAACCAAACTATTTATGCCCAGAACTAACATCAGTTCAGTAGCTTTTTTTCAGTAGGCTTCCATTTGATACATGATTCTGCAAATGAAAGAAGATGATAACAATTGCTTTAGGTATTAGGGGAAGCCAGAATACACAAGGGGAAATCATACCATTATACAAAAGCATCCTTACTTTTAAGTACTTAAGAACTTACTTAAGTAAGTTAAGAATTTATTACTTAAGTAATAAGAAACGAAGGAGATAATAGATCATATTTAATCATTTTTGACTAGCCAACCCTATCTAAAAGACACTGACTGTCCACATATTTTATGAAGTCAAATAGACATAGATGCTCAGCATTCCTTAGAATAACACACACTAATGAAAATGTGTAAAAGGAGAACAGTAATTACTGAGGAATTTTAACAGAACAGAAGCATCAAATGTAATAGTAATCAAGTCTTTGCAAAAAACTCCAAGGTGTAAAGACTAAAATAAATATCCATATATTTCTAACACAAGAAGTGGAAATACTGCATAGTTAAAGAAACAGATGAAAGGCCATTCTTAATATCAAGATACACTACATTATAAATACAAAGAGGAAGAGTAGGAAAGATATACTATATAAATCATAAAATAAAATATTATAGTGATTGTGTTAAGTCATACATGCATTTTAAGCTATCTTTATTTTGGGTAATATTGTCACACAGTCCTAAAACATTACCACAATACCAGCCATTACAAAGAAACAAGAAACACACACACTAACTTAAAAGATAAAATTCAAATTGTTCTCCATTTTCCAAATCCAAACCCCAAAGTTATTCATGTAAACAAACAACATAAGATAATTAAAGCCTGGGTGACCATGTTTGAAGCTCTTCACATTTGAAGTTATCAATTTCTTATTTGAAAATAAGTCATTCAGCAGAGTAACAGGAAGCATAGCACTTCTTACATGTACAAGTTACCGTGCCAATTTCACAGCAAGAATTTCCTAAGCAAATATGGCACCTGTAACTCAAAAGAGAAAAATATAAAAAGCTTACAGGATAGCATTCCTTTGTCATTGATATTTCCAAAGTACTGTAGTAGCAAACAGCTAAAAGCTCATATTTAGTTACTGTTTTATTATGGAACATATTGCAAATACAGTTTGCACGCCATCTTGAAAATTATGCTAACAGAAAAGCAATTTGTGTACCCCCTCACTAAGCCTTTGACCTTTGTAATTACAAGGTCAAGTAACTGCTTGTGTAATCAGCTTTGCTCTTCCAGACAATTCTTAATTGAATTCTCAAGCTAATTAAAAAATAGGTAAAATTATCCAAAAAGGTTGGACTTAGTTCTCCAATATAAATTTTGAAAATTGTTTAATCTTTCAAAATTTAAAAACTTAATGAAAATATAAACAAGAATATCTATTATTAAAGATAGGAACACTAACAAAAGCTTCACTGCATTTGATATGGCAAGTTTATTTAATTTTCAAGAAACAAAATTTCATGTCCTAAACATGTCTCATCATTAAAGAAGAGCCAAGAAAGAAATCTGCCATTTGTGGAATTGTGACTTCAATGACAGTAAAAATGGGGGGGCACACATGACACCACGCCTTCATAAATTTCCTCTTCCTAATGCGGTCATGCCAGACAGGAGACCTTAATTTAGATAAATTAAGATAATCCAAAATATTTATTCTATTCCATGGATTCTGTACTTTTTATATTCAGGCAGTTCCACCTAAAAGGCAGATAGCTATCAAAGAGTTGTAACAAAATAAAAATCCATTTCATGCGTGTATTCATTTGATAAGTACTAGTTTGCCATTGTAATTAATAAAACCAACAGCTATAGTTCACGTTTCTTTTCAGAACATATACTACATGGCTAATCATGCCCAAGCAAAGGTGGATAACTTTAAAATGTTTTCACTTCTATGTGCTATAAAATTACATTGTATTGTAATACTGATAGAATCTGTCGGTTTATATGAGGCTCTATGACTACACAGCATAAATAGTAAACTTAATTTTTCATTTGTTGCACCTGACATGTTAGAAAATAACTCAAGTATATCACACATTCATTTACATCTAATTGACAGAAGCACCTGTGTGCCATATTTTACATGCATGTCAATTCTAGCTTCTGATATTATGTTAATCCATCGTTAGTATGTGTACTGCTTTGGGCTGGGATAGTTAATTTTCTTCATAGTAGCTTTTATGGTGCTATGTTTTGGATTTGTGAACAAAACAGCGTTGATAACACACCAATGTTTCAGTTACTGCTGAACAGTGCTTACACAGCATCAAGGCCGTTTCTGTTTCTCAGGTTGCCCCACCAGCGAGTAGGTTGGGAGTGCACAAGTTGGGAGAGGACACAGCTAGGACAGCTGACCCCAACTGGCCAAAGGGATATTCCCTACCATATGACGTCATGTGCAGCAATAAAAGCTGGGGGAAAGGAAGAGCAAGGACAAAGCCCTGCTTTCTTGGAAATATCTAAACATCTGCCTGCCAATGGGAAGTAGTGAATGAATTCCTTATTTAGGTTTGCTTGCATGTACAGCTTTTGCTTTACCAATTAAACTGTCTTTATCTCAACCCACAAGTTTTTTCACTGTTACAACTTACAATTATCTGCCTCATCCCACTATGTGGAGCTTAGCTGCCTACCAGGGTTAAACCACAACAGTAAGAAAGGTCAGATAAAATGAAAAACCTGATTTTTTTATCCTTCAGTCAACTGAGAAATTCACTCATGCATTTCAAAGTTAAAATAATTAGCTACATTAACAAGATGTATAAACACAAAAAAATAAAATGTAGAAGAATCAATGACAGCAGGAGCTACAGTAGAAGAACAGTAATTGGATAGCTCTGTTGTGTTATATTAAAAATAAGCTTAAATGAACTTATCTTAAATGAGTAAGGATCCAGTTACTGAAGGGGAGGAGCAAGTAATGCATCTTAAATGAAGTGGCCATCAACTCTACAAAACCAACTTTCAGGCAATATTTCACAAAGAAGCGAAGCTTTTTTGCTACGTACCTGCCCTGGTTTTGGCTGGGATAGAGTCAATTTTCTTCCTGATAGCTGCTATAGTGCTGTGTTTTGGATTTGGGATGAAAAGAATGACGATAACATACTGATGTTTTCAGTTGTTGCTAAGCAGTCAAGGACAGTCCAGCTTCACGTGCTGGCCTGCCAGCAGGAAGGCTGGGGGTGCACGGGAAGCTGGGAGGGGAAGCAGTCAGGACAGCTGACCCAAACTGGCCAAAGGGATATTCCATACCATATGATGTCATACTCAATGTATAAACTGAGCAAGTTGACCAGGGAGGGTGGTAAGCAATTGCATTGTGCATCACGTATTTTGTATATCCTTTTATCTTTTTTTTTTCCCCACCTCTTTTTCTGTCCTATTAAACTGTGTTTATCTCAACCCACAAATTTTATGTTTTTTTCTCCAATTCTCTCCCCCACTGGGGTGGGAGCAAGAGAACAACTGTTTGGTGTTTAGCTGCCTGCTGGGTTAAACCACAATACCCAATAATAAAGATTATTTTTTTTTCCCTTTAAAAAAATGAACTCCAAATAAAATCCACCAAAATTCTCTTAGCTGAAACATTAACTATTAAATGCTTTCAAATAACAGAAATAAGAGGTTTATTTCGCAAATTGTTAATATCAATTGACTTGATAAGACTCAGAGCAGAGTTCGAGATTGTCTCTAGATAATCTCTTGCTACAATTCACTTAGCATATGAAAATTGGAAGCAAATCCAAAGAATAATTTTTTTTTACATGTATTTTTACCTTCTCCTCCTCCTGATATAAGTTTCCAAGTGCCCTCTTCCTTCTGTGCAATGTTTGTTTGTTTTTGGTGGTTTTTTTGGTTTTGGTTTGTTGATTTTTTTTTTTAACAACATGGAAATGGTAGTCAGTGCTAAGAGACAGTATTTTACCTTTGAGTAGGAATCACTTATTGATTTATTCAGATGTCTAATATTACTTCACAGGTTTTCTGATTTAAAAAAAACAACTATTTGAATTAGTTGATTACTACAAACTGGGTAATCCAAAACATCTCCAATTTTTATTAAATAACAGATGTCCAAATGGACAATAGGCTACACTTTGCTCTAGGCCCTCTTCAGCCAGACAAGATTCAGACACACATACTTCCTCATTTGCAGCAGAGACCATATAGCAAGTCCAAAGTAAAAAGCAAGGAACGGTTTACACTTGGCCCTTTAGTCTGAAGCTGTAACACTGCACATGTAGACAGAAACATATTCAAGATCCAAGGGGCCAGAATCAGTTTAATCAAGAATAAGTACAACTCTTCACTCCAGGTATGAAGTCACTATACTGGGGAGTCGAGGGGAAAGGAAAGAGGAAGAATTGTTTCTTTTAATACCAACTTCATACTTTATCCAACCCAAAGGAAAATACATGACACACAGAACACAACCCACCTTCAGTAAGTTCACCATTATGACTGAGAGTCAAGCTCCCTTTTGCACTCTAAACCTGACTTTTTTTTGCAGAGTGGTCTAGATTCAAATGGAACAATGAAGATACCCCTATTGCTAGATTTACTCCAAGAAATAACTCTGGGGATGTAGGAACTTAAGGCTTTAACTCCATCAATAGAAGAAACACCTAGAATCTAGGTCTCCTAGTTCCCTAACCCATTTTCTCATTCTTAGGAGATGGAGGAGAAGAAATCTCTTACCAAAGTAAAATGAAATTATGACAAGAAATGTCACTATGCTGTACTGAATCAGCAGTTTGCATAAATACACATATCAAAGCAGAATTTCAAGTTGGAGATAACTCTTTCAGACACTAAAACCAAAATTAATCAGCAGTCTAAATTTATGCAACTGTTATATACTGTTAAGATTTAGACATGCATTCTTCTACATTAAGAAAGTTTTATTAGTTATAACTGCGCAGGAAACAGGAATTTAGATGTGCTCATTTTAGCGTGAAATCTAGATATTAATGAACTGTAGGCACAATGATCATAATAAATCAGATGTCTGACTCACTAATAAGGAAACAGAATTTAGCATTCTACTATCACCACTACTGGTAAGCAGATGTGCTAATGACCAAAGATTTTTTCCACAATGTAGCTACTATTCTTAAAATAACAAATTATGATCATTGTGCCTACAGTTCATTAATATCTAGATTATAATTTAGTACTGTTTGAAAGGACTATCAACTCTGATTTCTTTCTACAGTCACAAGTTTTACCCAACTATCCTGTGCTAAGCCAAATATCTCATCCTTATTACTCTTTACTATTCTGTTTGTTTTTGTCATTCACTCCCAGGTGACTAATGGGGAATTGTTTCTTCAAGGGCATATCACACTGAATTCAGGAAAAAAAACCCACCAAACTCATTCAGTGGTAGATCACACTGTCATTAAAGCATATTTTTGAGATTTTCAAATTAGTTTCTCTTATTAATCCTTTTAACTCATTTCAAAACATTTTTTGAAGTACTAAGTCTAAGGGTTCTGGCTTGCAAGATATTACTGCTAATGCTGGGATGGCTGGAACAGTGCCTGCCCTACCCACCTCTGCAAAGTTCCCACCCAGGGAAGAGAGGAGGGCTCAGCTGCTCACATAGCAGCTACTGAACCACTGCAGATTACTGCCTGACTACTAATGTAATCTGAAATAAGCATGTGTTTAACTTCATATGCTGGGCCATTAACCGCCATGGTTCAACAGCTATTATACAAATATTTCCAAAAGACAAGCAGAGCTGACAGGGGCAAAAACCCTGCACAGCTGTTCTAAGGTAAGTCAGCTCCACCCATTAAAAACTGTAGATTAATGGCTGAAATTATATAGTTACTTTTATCAATACACTTAATCAAGAAAATGAAGTAAGGTTTACTTTGCCATCATTTTTTTGAATATATCAAACCATGCTGATTTGCATTAATTCAATCACTCTGTTGCCTGAATCTTTTATCAGCTTCTCCACTCTTCTGTATGAAGCTTGACTTCTGGTTAAATGGTTTATATATCGATATCCTTCTGCTTGTCCTTTTTCAAATCTGGCAAAATATCAGCAGTCTTCCAAGTCTTCTTTGGCATTTAAGAGTTTATCAAAGTATCAGTGGGACAGAGACTGTCTTATCCAGTTCAGTTTGGGGCAAGTTTTCCAGGCCTGCTAATTTAAAAATACTTATCCTTCACAGGTTTTAATACTCCCCTTGTATACTCACTGAGAAATACTCCATCCTCCTCAGGTCATAAAAAGCCCAGATAGAGCACAAAAATATTTGTGTCTTTTCCAGCACCACACTGAAAAAAAACAACCCACCACAATATTTCCACCTGGTGGCATGCCTAAGCCTTACTAAAATGGCTTTTGTTGTGAACCTATTTAACCTTCCTATCCCTATATGCATCGAAGAACAAACCCAAAAATGCCTACTCAGTAGAAGGGAAGTTATTTTCTTTGGGTTTTTTCCTCATCTGGGCTATGTGGGCACATAGACATAATGAGGACACTAAAAGGGCTCTAAGGCTTTGGGTACAGTGCAACAAAATTAAGAAAACAGTATGGAATAAGAGCGTCCATGAATGGAACAGCAGTGTTAGTTCCTATTCTCATTCATTTTGCATTAAGTGTGCGCAGGTCATCAGTCAGAGAGATGTGGGAAGACGCAGAAAACAGCCATCACTGAAAACTGTTCTTTGGTTGTTCACAAGCTTGTTGTTTTAGTAACAAGTACTTCATTGCAAACTCAGTAAGTTAGAGTTGTCTTTGTCAAGCCTTTTTGTACATCATTGCATTTAACAGAACCAAAGAGGAGGAAAAAGAATGTTTTATCAGTTTCTTGGAGTCTCCTTAAAAATACAGAAGTCTGGTTCCAGGAAACTACTTTCAGTGCATATATTTGTGTATTTTCAAAGAACTATAATTTCTGAATATTTTATCAAAATTAAGTGCATTAGAAATAACAAAAAATGAACTAAATAGTAAAAATAAAAGTATAAAAATATTAAGGTGCACTTTCAACAGAACAAACACCAGAGGAAGGAAAAAGATTTAAGTTGAAATTAATCTATATTGTATTATTCATATATGCACAGCAATTTAATAAAAACACTTCTATACAAACTAAGAAGTTGTACATTTCCTGCTACACCTTTAAAAGGCATCTTTCAACATATGACTATCCAAACCAGTCTAAACTGAGTTTTGCTGATCCATTGAAGAAAACTATCAAATTAAAAATGCTCCCTACAGTCAAAGTCCTACACCTAAATCAACAGAAAAGATTAAGTTTTGACTCAAATAGTAAATACAATCAAATAATTCAGCAGCATGTGCCTTCCAAAAATCTTGGTTTTTGCAAAACCAAGGTGTATTTTGATGGCAATGACCTAACTACGAGAATAAAAGCTGCATATCTGACAAAGAGAAAGAAAGGACCCACCCATTAACCTTTCCCAGAGCATTCAGGTTAAATCACAGATCTAAGCATACCTTTGCAATGTTAAAAACATTTGTAAGAAGTCAGAGAATTTTAGGGTTTGTTAAACATAGAACATTCCTCAGTATTTCTGCTGCTACATAGCTCGCAGTGGCCAGTGCAGCAGTACAGCCCAGCTTCCCGTCACTTTATAGCTCTCATTTTCCAGCGAAGAGAAAAAGCTGCTGCAGTGAAGCGCAGAGGCGGCACCGCCGCGTCCTGTAACTAACAACGCCAGGCTGGTGCCCCAAGCGAGGGAGCTCCTTAACCGTTTCACAACGGGACGTGCATCATCCCCAGAGGAACACGTTCATGTTCCGACCCCACAGGCAAGAGTTGCGCATCCTGAAACACCTGCCTAGCCTCCCCTCCCACTTCTCCCCATGGCTGCAGGGCGGCACAGCCGCGCCC
>NW_010516875.1:0-290 GCF_000687285.1 Phaethon lepturus | reverse complement strand
CCTGCCGCTGTGGCGGCGCGAGGGGACAGGACGACCTCAGCCCTGCTCGCCATATATCCCTTCCATTCTTCGTTACCCGATGCTCCTTTCCTTAGATACGGTTCCCCCCCTCCCCTTTTTTTTAGGTCAACAAGCCTTTTTTCTTTTTTTTTTTTCTCGCCTATTTTAACCACAAAAGCGTTTTTTCTCCCTTTCCGGCGCCGCTGCCTCCGTCACAGGCGTGGCTGAGCACCGCAGGGAGCCGTCCTCAGTTCTCCCCGCAGCAAGACCACCAGGATCCGTCAGCCCTG